>NW_007896237.1:0-520 GCF_000696425.1 Galeopterus variegatus
AAGATTTAGCTGGAGGGATGAGGACATACAACTCCTGCCTTTTTAAGCCTTTTACGTGCTTATATTTCTTAAAATAAACAACATGGCTGTGTCAACTACCCCTCTTTCTATAAAAGGCACATCGCTCAGTTTAATAAAATGCATACTGTTAATTTTCCTAAGCCAATTTACAAGCAGCATTGGCCAAAATGCATGATGACCAGTTGGATATCTAATAATTATGCAGAACTTTACAATTTACTCATCGTTTTAAAACAACCATCATAGTTTTTTCTATTTTCTCTTTTCTCTGTTTCCACATAAAAGGTTAAAAAGGTTCCCTGTTTCCCCGTCTGCACCATTTTCCCTCCCGTGTGAGTGAAAGTGAGAAAAGCTACACTTATGAAGCGTGCCTTCTGCCATACCTGCTGTATGGACAGTTACATGCACTTCTGCATGTAAGGGAGCCTGTAGGAAGACAGAAGCATTGCCTATTCCATGTGATAACGCAACTTCTGGGACAGACCATCTCCCTAGGTGG
>NW_007896238.1:0-520 GCF_000696425.1 Galeopterus variegatus
AAGAATACCCAGCTCAGATTTAGATATTCTATTGTTTCATGACTTTTTTTTCCAGGGAAACGTTGACCCTTAAAGATTACCAATTATTTCTCAATGAAATAAGCCACAAATTGTTCTATGAACTTATTAACATTGACCTCTTTCTAACAGCCAAGGCCTGTAACCAGCCCTTCCTTCTTGAACTTTTCTGTTTGTGGAATCTCCACAAAGCCTCACTGTCTATAAATTCTCTAAACCTCTTTGATGCACTCTTTCAGAGGCTTCCTTAGCTCTTCTAAATTTAAAACAGATAATGTACAGAGTGGATTAATAAATGTTGGCTTTACCTTTAACACTTAAATTTGAAGATTTTCCAGTGTTCGGGGCTTTAACTCTTTAAACAAATTTCCGAAGAAATTTCATCCAGTCTTGTGACTTCAAAGAAGTTATGAATTATTTCCAAATTTATATCTCTAGTTCTAATCTTTCTTTCAATTCCATTTACATATTTCCAACAGTCTGATAGGCATTTACACTCTGA
>NW_007896239.1:0-520 GCF_000696425.1 Galeopterus variegatus
AGAGAAGGAAATAAAGGGCATCCAGACTGGAAAAGATGAAGTGAAACTGTCCCTGTTTGCAGGTGACATGATCCTATATATTGAACAGCCTAAATCCTCTACAAAAAAACCTCTTAGAGTTGATAAATGATTTCAGCAAAGTTGCAGGATACAAAATCAACACACAAAAATCAGTAGCATTTCTATACTCCAACAGTGAACATGCAGAAAAAAAAATCAAGAAAGCTTGCCCATTTACAATAGCCACCAAAAAAAAAAAAAAAATACTTAGGAATAAAGTTAATCAAGGATGTGAAAAATCTCTACAATGAGAACTACAAACCACTGTTGAGAGATATTAAAGAGGACACAAGAAGATGGAAAGATATCCCATGCTCTTGGATTGGAAGAATCAACATAGTGAAAATGTCCATATTAGCTAAAGTGATTTACAGATTCAGTGCAATCCCCATCAAAATCCCAATGACATTTTTCTCACAAATGGAAAAAACCATCCTAACATTTATATTGAATAATGAAA
>NW_007896240.1:0-520 GCF_000696425.1 Galeopterus variegatus
CCTAAAGTCTGGTCCTGGGTCTACTGGTCCCTTATGCCTCAACACCAAGTTGTGACATCTGTACTCAATGTCCAGAAATGTATCATTGCACATTTTGCATAGTCAGAGCCGTGGGCTGCTCTGTAGCAAGCTCGGCCCCGCCGGGCACAGCACTTTTCAGCTGACCAAGGTCCTCTTGTCACTTGTATGTCCACCTGGATCCTCGCTCTCTCCTCTTCACAGCCAAATTTCTTGAAAATTTTTCTCACTTTACTCTCCCTTTCCTTCCCTGTCCTTACATGTCTCCCGACCTCTCTTTCACCCACGGCAGTCAAGCTTCTCCCACGACGGCGTGGCCAGAGTCAGCCTCTGTGCGAGACGCAGTGAGCTGCTCCTGCCGGAGGCTGTGGCTGTTTGACGCTCCCCCCGGGATGCGTCTCTGGGGCAGCTCACTCTGTCGAGCACTCCATTTTAAAACTCTTTGAGCTCTTAGTGTTGTCAAGCTCTCCGATATACAATAGGGCTACAAAGACAAATTTAG
>NW_007896241.1:0-520 GCF_000696425.1 Galeopterus variegatus
GGTTACAAAAGAATTGAAAACAGCATTTTGAAGAGATATTTGCACACCCATGTTCACAGCAGCTTTCTTCACAATAGCCAAAGTAAGGAAGCAACCCTAGTGTCCATCAGCGAATGCATGGTTGAACCATATGTGGTAAATCCACACAATGGGATATTATTTAGGCTTAAAAAAGAAGCGTCAACACAGATGAACCTCGAGGACATTATGTTAAGTGAAGTAAGCCAGTTACAAAAGGACAAATACTGTATAATTCCACTTACGTGAGGTACTTAGAGTAGTCAAATCATAGAGACAGAAGGTAGGATAGTGGTTGCTGGAGTTGCAGGGGGGATGAGAAGTCACTGTTTAATGGATAATTAAAAAATAATTTAATTTTTTTAATTTTTATTTTTTATTATTAACATATTCATTATTACATATTCATTTTTATTATTAACATATTCATTTTCTTTATGTGCTTTACCCTACCTAGCACTTCCCAAACTCCCTTCCTCCCTCCATGTGGTATTTCTCTTTC
>NW_007896242.1:0-520 GCF_000696425.1 Galeopterus variegatus
TTATGCACTTCATTTTTTTTTTCTTCCTTTTTGTCTTTTTTCGTGTCCGGCAATGGATCACAACCCTCAGTGTCGCGCCCGTACCGGACCGGGACCGGCAACGGGATCGCAACCCTCAGTGTTGCACCCATACCTCGCTCAGCCAGTGAGCGGGAACCGGTCTGTATGTGGGATCCAAACCCTCGGCGGGAGCGCCGCTGCGCTCCCAAGCGCGCACTGTAGCAGTGCGCCACCGGGCTGGCCCTGCACTTCATTTTGTTTATTGAAAATATAGTCACTTATTTAATAGTCAAAATAAAATATTAAAAAGAATCTTCAGATAACTCTACTTTTCATCAAAATTTTCCTGTTTGCTGTAACTCATTTTAGTTTTTCATTTTCCCTTCAAGTTCCCCCCACGAATCCCAATCCAAGTGCGTATGTATAAAATATGCTTACATACATACATATGCAATATGTGTACACTTATCTGCACACACACCTACACACACACATCCATGTTAATTTCTGTCTTATGCAC
>NW_007896243.1:0-520 GCF_000696425.1 Galeopterus variegatus
CTACACTCCATGTATTTTCTTCAGGGGATCAAATATCCTGGTCTAAAGTGACCATGCAATGATCAGCGTCATGTAGAGACTTCCAAAGTGCTCTAAAGGGGCCCTATACAAACTACCAAACTAAGTGATTTTTTTTTTCTTTTAGGGTGAACTAACCACTCTAACCAACAGCTCGCACGTTGCGGGGGCTTCATGTAGAGAGCCTTATTTCTTTCCACTCAGTCCAAAATGTGGTGGGGAGTGGTGCCTCCTTTCTTAGGACCTGGTAATCCTCACTGGATCCCCTACTTATGGCCTGAGTGGAAGGCAAGAGGGGAGCCAGGAAGCCCAAGGGGGAGTTGTAGGAGCCTTGCCTGGAGGAGGCGTACCTCACGGCTGCCACACGCCACCAGTTAGCACAAATATCCCAGGCTGTTCCTTCTCAATGGGTAGGGTTATGAGTCAATGTGAATAAGAGGTATTTGCTTTCTGCAGAAAATACCTGTTGAGATGTTTGATTTTCCCTTAAGCAATTCAAGAA
>NW_007896244.1:0-520 GCF_000696425.1 Galeopterus variegatus
AGAGCTGTGAAGCTGTATGGTTGAGGTCCTGGCGTAGTTGTTTAAATCCAGAAATTGTACTAGTGGAGTAGGAAATGCGCCCTGCTCCTCAGGGCTCCTCCCTGGCATCCCTGTTCCTGACATGCGTGGTCTCTCTGCAGGCACGGAGAAGGTGCGCCAGGCACTGGAGTGCGGGCACCTGCATGTGGTGAACCCCGACTGGCTGTGGAGCTGCCTGGAGCGCTGGGACAGGGTGGAGGAGCAGCTCTTCCCACTCAAGGACGACTGCGCCAAAACGCAGAGGTGAGGTGAACCCCGGAGCACAGAGCATGCGCTAGCCTCCACGACAGCCCCAGCACAAGTCCGTGGTCTCTGTTCACAGGTGGGAGCAGAGGTGCAGGGGTGGGGCGTGGGCCTGGAGGCTGCAGCGCTCCCGAGGAGAGGAGTCCCTTCCTGTACACTCGCCTCCACCCCTGTCCCTCAGCAATGTGACCACTGACCTCCAGGTTCTCCAGATACTGTTAACTCACAGAGCTTAAAA
>NW_007896245.1:0-520 GCF_000696425.1 Galeopterus variegatus
CCCCCGCCTCTGGTAACCATCATTTTACACTCTAGTTCTATGAGTTCAACATTTTTTACTCTCTACATATAAGTGAGATCATGTGGTATTTGTCTTTCTATACCTGGCTTATTCCACTTAACATAATGTTCTCCAAGTTCATTCACGTCACAAATGGCAGGAGTTTCTTCTTTTTTTAAGGCCAGATATTATTACATTGCGAATATATATCACATTTTCTTTATCTATTCATCCACTGATGGACACTTCGGCTGATTCTACATCTTGGACATTGTGACTAATGTTGCAATGAATATGGCAGTGCAGATATCTCTTTAACATGGTGATTTCATTTTCTTTGGATAGAAACCCAGTAGGGGGATTGATGGATCATATGGTAGCTCTATTTATAACCTTTTGAAGAAACTTCATACTGTTTCCCATGATGGTTGTACTAATTTACATTCCCACCAACAGTGTGCAAGGATTCCCTTTTCTCCACATCCTTGCCAACACTTACTTTTCATCGTTTTGATAATAG
>NW_007896246.1:0-520 GCF_000696425.1 Galeopterus variegatus
GTGTATCTTATTTTCACCACGAGTTTAGCAAATGAAAAATGCTAACCTATATGAGTGGATAATATACTGAAATAAGTAAGTGAACAAATAAAACTAATACTGTGACTTGAGATGTCTGGTTGTATGTACTCAGGCACATGCATACCTACATGCTTACAGCTCCTGGAGAAATAACTCCTTTCTTGCAGTCCAGAAGGATAAGTGCATGGGATTTCTGGAGTCCTATATATTCTTATCAATAAAACTGTAAGCATTTATTGAAAATGTATATGTTTTTAGGGGACTTAGAGTCCAAAAAAGGAAGGTGGCACAGTCCATGTCTCTGGGTCACAATCTAGCTCTCATGAGGCAAAAAATAAAATGATGTATTTTAGTTGTAACCCTGATGAGAGTTTCAGAGAAGGGATAGAGTAGAAGAGCCAGTGAGCTAGGGAGAGAGATAGAGAGACAGAGAGAGACTGAGAGACAGAGAAACAGAGACACAGAGAGAGAGACAGAGACAGAGAGACACACAGAGAGA
>NW_007896247.1:0-520 GCF_000696425.1 Galeopterus variegatus
TATAGCATTTGAAAGGTGGGGCCTTTA
The DNA here is from genome assembly GCF_000696425.1 of Galeopterus variegatus. Taxonomy (NCBI): domain Eukaryota; kingdom Metazoa; phylum Chordata; class Mammalia; order Dermoptera; family Cynocephalidae; genus Galeopterus; species Galeopterus variegatus. The sequence continues at coordinate 28 of NW_007896247.1, forward strand.
AGAGATGATTTTATCATGAGAACTATGCTTTCACAAATGGACTAGTCCATTCATGGATTAATGGGTCAATGGTTTAAGGGTTTATCAGGGAGTGGCTCTGGTGGCTTTATAAGGAGAGCACTCTTCTCAGCCCTTCTAAGTGAAAACCTCTGCTGCCCGAAGAATCTGTAGAGAGTTCCCAAGAAGAAGGTCCTCAGCAGATGTGCTCTCCAGACCGTGGACTTCCCAACTTCTGGAACTGTAAGAAATAAATTATGTTTCCTTATACATTACTCAGTTTCAGGTATTCTGTTATCAGTGACAGAAAACAGATTATTAGGGAATTTAGATCACCTAAACATATTGAATAAAAAATCCCTGAAATTATCTAAACACATTGAATAAGATATTTAAAGGATCTTTTTCAATGAATCATTTATTTTTCAATGAATCAAATTAAGGAATACTTAAAGCAGGAAATGAATGCAAGTGGAACTATACTTAATAATGCAAT
>NW_007896248.1:0-520 GCF_000696425.1 Galeopterus variegatus
TGCTGGCTAGGGGGAGATTCCTCCCTCCCGCCCCCCCGGACAAGGTCATTCTGCTTGGGAGCACACATTTCACGTAAACCAACCAATCCAAATCTTATATCCCCAGCTAGATCGGTAAGGGGATTGCAACCCTTGGCATGGTGTGGTCTGCACCACGCCCAGCCAGTGAGCCCACCGGCCATCCCTATATAGGATCTGAACTTGCAGCCTTGGTACCACCAGCACCGCACTCCCGAGTGAGCCAAGGGGCCAGCTCCTCCCAGCCACTTTTAAAAATCTAACTCTGGCACACTAAGCAAATATTTACCCTGGTATGTCAGCCCAGGGTAAGGCACTAGGGACACCTATGCCTGTGAGCCTGCCTGAATTATTCACAGTAACAGATCCTAAATATTTTGTCCTGTCTTACCTTGACTTTTTGGTGTAAATCCCAGTAAAGGCTGGCCTGTACTTTTCTGTTCTCATGTTCTGCATCCTATTGAACTATCTCCTCTTGGTATTATGAATAATAAACTTTTCT
>NW_007896249.1:0-520 GCF_000696425.1 Galeopterus variegatus
AATTCAGAAAAGTTGCAGGATAAAAAAACCAACATACAAAAATATTTAGAGTTTCTGTACATCAATAATGAACAAGATAAAAAAGAAACCAAAAAAGCAATCCCATTTACAATAGCTACAAAAACAAACAAAAACAAAACAAACAAACAAACCAAAAAACCCCCCTAGGAATCAATTCAACAAAGGAGGTAAAAAATCTCTACAAGGAAAACTATAAAACACTTATTAAAAAAATTAAAGAGGACACAAAGAAATGGAAAGATATCCCATGTTCATGGACTGGAAGAATTAATATCATGAAAATGGACATACTACCAAAAGCCATCTGCAGATTCAATACAATCCCTGTCAAAATACCAGTGACATTCTTAATGGACATAGAAAACAAATTCTAAAATTTGTATGAAATCACAAAAGAAATCAAGTAGCCAAAGCAATTCTGAACAAAAAGTACAAGGTTGGAGGCATCACAGTACCTGACTCCAAAATATATTACAAAGCTATAGTAACCAAAACAGCA
>NW_007896250.1:0-520 GCF_000696425.1 Galeopterus variegatus
AACTCCTCATCTAAAGAAATGTACAGTTTAAAGGGAAAGGCGGCTATTAGCCTGCTCACATACTGACCCTGCTTGGGGTTCTGGTTTGTGTGGCCTGCACTGTCATCATGATGTTGGAGTCTTTAACTGTCACACTTCCAATAAGATCTTATCGAAAAATCATAATCCTAAATTTCTTGTGAGAGATCTGATTTTCTATCAGTACTGATCCTGAATTTCCTTCCAGCAACAAACTCTGAAACTGAGCACTGATTGCCCCTTTAAGTTAACACTCAAGATTTTTAAAATCTCTACAATTTGTCTGTATTCCTACAATTTTTTTCTATCCTGTTTCCAATAGCAGGTGTTAAAATCTCCTACAATGATTGTAAGTTTTTTATTTTCTCTGTATAACCATCAGTGATTGATTTGTATATTTTAAGGCAGTGTTGTTAGGTTCATATACATTTATGATGGTAATACATTCTTGGTGGATTGCTCTTTTTATTGTGATTTAGTGTCCCTTTTTGTTCCTAGCAAT
>NW_007896251.1:0-520 GCF_000696425.1 Galeopterus variegatus
AATGATTTCTTGTATTTCTAAGGTATCAGTTGTAATATCACCTTTTTTATTTCTAATTTTTATTTGGCTCTTTGCTCTTCTTTTTTTAGTTAGCCATGCTAATGGATTGTCAATTTTATTCATCTTTTCAAAAAACCAACTTTTTGTTTCATTGATCTTTTGTATCATTTTTTGGGTTTGTATTTCATTAAGTTCTGTTCTGATCTTAATGATTTCTTTCTGCCTGCTAACTTTGGATTTGGATTGTTCTTGTTTTTCTAGTTCTTTAAGGTGATGTATTAGGTTGTTTTCTTTCCATCTTTCCATTCTTCTGAAGTAAGCATTTAATGTGATAAATTTCCTCCCTTAGTACTGCTTTTGCAGTATCCCACAGGTTTTGGTATGATGTATCATTTTCATTAGTTTCAATAAATTTTTGGATTCCCTGTTTAATTTCTTCTTGGACCCATATGTCATTAAGTAGAATGTTGTTATAATTTCCATGTGTTTGTATAGATTCCAGAATTTTGTTTGCTATCGA
>NW_007896252.1:0-520 GCF_000696425.1 Galeopterus variegatus
TCAGTTGGTGGACATCTGGGTTGTTTCCACTTTGGGGCAATTATGAATAATGCTGTTATGAACAGTCATGTATAAGTTTTTCTGCAGATATGTTTTTATATCTCTTGTAATCCTCCTGTTTATTAAAATATATATCTCATTTTATACACAGTAGGTTGACCAAGCCACTTTTTTTTTTCCTTTTTGTCTTTTTCCGTGTCCAGCAACGGATCGCAACCCTCAGTGTCGCGCCCGTACCGGACCGGGACCGGCAACGGGATCGCAACCCTCGGCGTTGCTCCCGCGCCTCGCTCAGCCAGTGAGTGGGAACCGGTCTGTATGTGGGATCCGAACCCTCCACGGGAGCGCCACCGTGCTCCCAAGCGGCGCACTGTAGCATGCGCCACCGGCTATTTTTTTGAAGCATAATCTTATTTGTTTATTTGCTTAACAGCATTATTAAGGTATAATTTATATATGATTATAATCACCTATTTTAAGTATAATTCAATGCATTTTACTAAGTGTACAGAGTCGTGTA
>NW_007896253.1:0-520 GCF_000696425.1 Galeopterus variegatus
CTCTATCTTACAGTGCCCACTGATCTGCCCAGGGACAAACTAGTGGAAAGAGTTGAAAGTGGAGCAGCTTTTGTTTCTGTGTACCACTGAAAAGCCTCTAGAGTTAAGAGGTACTGTCACCAGTAACCTGATTGTTGGTTCAAAGGTGCATCCCTTTACTGGAGCCCAAGAATAATTTAAGAGAAACTGTAGGCTGTTTCTGTTCATCCTTAGGCTGAAGTTAGAGAAAAAGAGGAAAGAACAGGGTGCATGCGTATAAATGGAATTCAAGTCTCTTGGAGGTCATCAGAAAGGGAATTTTCAAGTCTTTTCTTGTACAGCCTAGCTGTTCAAGTTAATATACAATCATTTTAGTGCTCCTAATAAAGCCTTTATTAAAAAATCATGTAGCACGTATGCATAATTTAATTATCATTGCCATAGCGATCCTACCTGGAGATATATATGGGTGATTTGCGTCATTGTTTTAAAAAATCCTGTACTATTTTATATTTTTAATCAGACTTTTAGCTTCATTAGT
>NW_007896254.1:0-520 GCF_000696425.1 Galeopterus variegatus
GGAAGGGTCTCGCCAAACTTTACCACCAGCTCTCCATCGCTTCCTTCCTCATTTTCTCCTTCCTGACTCTTGACAAAGCCTGTTGGAGATAAGAAGGCTGGTTTTCAGAAAACAGAGCAAGAACCAGGCAGAAAAGACTCCTAGAGTCATCCCACCCAGATAAAGGAAGAAGCTCTCCCCCTCCTTTGATGTCTGTAGGGGCCACAGCATCATTTAGGAGTCAGGCTTGTTGGGGATTCTGTTTTTGTGCTGGGGATGGTCATTTGCCAAGATGGTCTAATTATTTTTAGGAAAATCGAAGAGATTTCCCCTCCTTTTCGGCTCTTCTTTGCAATAAACCAGGCAACAAAGAAATCATCACATCGCAGGCAAGAAAATTAGGAAACATGACAGCTCATCCCACGACACTCAAGATAGCAGCCTTTTGAAATTCTAATTTAAGCTTCCTAATATGCTGTTTCCATAGAAATGTATGCAAATGTCTCGAAAGTTTATTAAAAACACCCGCACAAAAACCCTC
>NW_007896255.1:0-520 GCF_000696425.1 Galeopterus variegatus
AGAGAATAGTGTTACTGGGGAGTTTGCTTTGTGACCTGTATCAAAGAAGATGTTTTTTAGCGATCAAATATTTGCACCCTGTGAGAGATCTGACCCCCAGTCTTCAGAATACCTGTGCATTTATGATTAGCTTTGATTTAGTTGTTATTTCTGGCCATGGTCACTTTGGGCTGCTTAGCCCACAGGGTAGCCGTGCCAAAGAGCCCGGGGAAGCAAGTGTGTCCATCATGGGAACCAGAATTTCTTGCCTACATCCGGTCACTCACTAACAATTGTGTGCACACAACGCCTGTAGGAGCAGCTGTTGGTCTCAGCAGCTGCACAGCACCTATTTTTAACATTTTTGGATATGTCTCTATTATCTGACCATAAGCCCATTGCATAACTGTACTTTGCATTTTATTGTTAATATAAATTCTCCTCTGTGCCATTTGAACTTAAATTTCTAATACCGTAAAAGCCTTTAGAGATTATCCCAAATCCTTCATTTTTATAGATAAAAACACAGAATCCAGACAAG
>NW_007896256.1:0-520 GCF_000696425.1 Galeopterus variegatus
AAAAAAAATCTCCAAGGCACGTTTAATACTTGTATAACTGAAACATGTCACAATCTGAAAATGTTGCTTCCTGAATTTTCCTCATTCAACAAACACATTTCACAAGCAAAATGCATTAATGTATGTCACTTCTTGGATGGTTCTATGAGCGAGAGGTGATAGATGGAATCTGCTTCTATAGCAATGATCCAAACATGTTCCAGGCTCTGCCCAGCCCTGGGCTCTCTACAGCACATGAGAGAATTCTTAGCACTACAGTCAGCTGTCTGGCAAGGGTGGCAGGCACTGGGGAACAAGGAAGTGAAGATCCCCAGCTCCCCAAGAAAGCTAAAGCAGATTGGGAAATCCAGAGCTCACAGAGAGAATATTTTATTTTTTCTTCAATAAGGAAACTTGACTTGCGCTTCTCTGGGCACAGAATCAACCTGCTCCCCGTGGGTGACATGTGAAAGCCCATGGCTTGAGCAATGCTAGAGCCCAGGCCAGACCCATCAGCTCCTAAGAGACCCCTCAAGGATGG
>NW_007896257.1:0-520 GCF_000696425.1 Galeopterus variegatus
ATATATTTAGCCCAAACAGGTCATTTCCAAGACACACCGTAATCAAACTATCCAATGTTAATGACAAAGAGAAAATTCTAAAAACAGCAAGGAAAAAAGTCAAGTCACTTATAGGGGAATCCCTATAACAGCAGACTTCTCAGCAGAAACCCCAGAGCCCAGGGGAGAATGGGATGATATATTCAAAGTACTAAAAGAAAAAAAAAAATTGCCAGCTCTGAATATTATACCTAACAAAGCTATCCTTCAGAAATAAAGAAGAAATAAAGTCTTTTTTCAGACAAGTAAAAATTAAGAAAAATCATCACCAGCAGACTGGCCTTAAAAGAAATGCTTAGGCCATTTCTAAGAGAAAGAACAATAACAATCATGAAAAGGAATAAATGCACAAATTAGAAAAGAAAGGAAACAAATCTTATCAATACAGAAAACCACCAAACTGTAAGGATGAACAATAAGAGAGGAAGAAAGAAACAAAGAATATACAAAACAAAACAAAACAGAAAACAATCAACAAAAT
>NW_007896258.1:0-520 GCF_000696425.1 Galeopterus variegatus
TCTTTAATGTCTTCTTGAGCAAGTTTTCCTGCTCTTTCAGCAACCTATGTGTTTCCTTCATCGCAGCTTTCCTAGGACTGTAAGCTCTATGAGAGTGTCAGGAACATCTGTTATGCTTTCAAGTGTATGCCCCGGATTTGATACATACTACAATATTAAGAAGATAGTTTCCAGAGGAAGAAAAAAAGAGCCATTTAAAAGAAAGAAAAAATGAAAGCAACAAATAAATGGATGAATGATTGACAGCTACTTCTTGTTATTGTAACTGGGCCTCCCTCTTAAGCTGCTCAGGGATGGAAGTCAGTTAACCAAACCTGCTAACACTGTGTGTGTATAAACTACAAGCAAATAGGCACAAAGCAATCTAAGGAGCTGTCAGTAAATAGACCTAGTAACTTTAACTTGTTTAGATCCTTTTTATTAATATTATTTCTCTTAAATGGTTATTGATAAGGAAGGAAATTCCAGATAAATGTAGTCTGCTGTATGTAATTAAGTCTATTACTAATAGATTCTATTT
>NW_007896259.1:0-520 GCF_000696425.1 Galeopterus variegatus
GGTGGGAGCGTCGCCGCACTCCCAAGCGGTGCACTGTAGCAGTGCGCCACCGGGCCGGCCCAGCCCCCCATATTTTAATAAGATAATAAAAAGACAAGCCACCAGTGGAGAGAAAATACTTGCAAACCACACATTTGATGAAACTTTCCAATCTCAATAATAAAATTTTTTTTTCTAATGGGCAAAAGGTTTGACAACGGGCTTCAACAAACAAGATACATGGATATCAAAACACAACATGAAAACATGCTTTACATCATTGCTTATTAGAGAAATACAAATTAAATGCACAATGAGATATCACCACACACTTATTAGAATAACTAAAATTTTTGAGTAATCATAAAACTGTTGGTGAAGATATGAGAAAACTGGAAGTCTCATGCACTGCTGGTGGGAAAAACTTTGGCAATTTCCTAAAAAGTTAAACACATACCTACAATATGACCCAGCCAGTTCACTCCAGGGCATTTTTCAAAAGAATTGAAAGCACATGCTATGGTTTAGATGATGAAGTCCC
>NW_007896260.1:0-520 GCF_000696425.1 Galeopterus variegatus
ATAGTAAAGGCCATTTTGAGGAGGTCTCAGATACAAATAAGAAGGAATTTATTGGACACTACAGCAAAGATCACCCTTGCTGTGAACCGGCAAGGAACTTGGCTTACTGGGCAATATACTTCTGTTTATGCCCCAAAGTTTTATGGAATGTGGAATTTCAAGGTGCTGAACCAGGGAATTTAGTGGAAGAAATTTCTAAGCAGCAAAACATTCAGGAAGCTGCATGGCTACTTGTAACAGCCTATGCTGAGTTATGGCAGAAAAGGCATGCACTAAACCAAAATTTACAATTAAAAGGAAACAGAGCTTAAAGATTTGAATAATTTGCAGCCTGGCCATGTGGTAGAGAAAGAGAGAGCATTTTCAAGAGAACAATTCATTGGCATAGCCCTGGATGTTGCCCTGTGACAGTTTGTTAAGGATATTAGTACAGAAGAAAGGGATTATGAAGAGAAGGGGAAAAAAGACCATGAAGGCATTTCAGAGATCTTGCAGGCTGTATCTTCCATACAGGCTCAGA
>NW_007896261.1:0-520 GCF_000696425.1 Galeopterus variegatus
CTGAGGGTTGCGATCCGTTGCCGGACACGGAAAAAGACAAAAAAAAGGAAAAAAAAAAAAGAAATTCTCTCTTCTGCTTGTTCTAGCCTGCTGTTTAAGTTCTGTTGTGTGTTTTTTTTTTTTTCATTGAATGAATTTCTCAGCTCCACAAGCTCTGCTACATTTTTTTTCAGGGCATTGATATCTTTGCACATTTCCTCTTTCAAGTCCTGTATTCTTTTTCTCATTTAATTGTGTTGTCTAGCTGAGTCTTCTTGTATCTCATTGAGTTTCCTAAGAATTGTTGCTCAAAATTCCTTGTCAGTCATTTCAAGGACTTCCTGTTCTATAGGATTTGGTACTTGAGAGTTATTTTATTCCTCTGGTGGTGTCATATTTTCTTGTTTTTTTTTTTTCATATTTCTAGCATCTCTACATTGGTGTTTAATCATCTGCTAGAGAAGATACTTTTTCTAGTACCCTGGAGTGGGGTTAGCAGAGAGGGAGCTCCTCTTGCAAGTGTATTTTTTTTTTTTTTTTT
>NW_007896262.1:0-520 GCF_000696425.1 Galeopterus variegatus
CCCACTGTGAGAACAAGTCACACTGCAGGGGTTGTTTGACTGAGAAGCCTCCCAGGCTGACCCTGAGCTGGGCCCAGTGACCGTGGGGAAGGAGCTGGAGAAAGAGGCCTTGAGAAGGAAGGGGGCTTTTCTTCAAAGTTTTCTAAACTTTGCTAAAATTTCCCTCCTCTTTTTCTCCTTGTCCCCCACCCCATTCCTAACAAGATCTCTCCTCATGTCCCCATCCACACAGAAGCCAGGATGTTCAGCGTTTAGAGGGGCCTTGGGGCTCTTTTCTGAAATAGAGTGGCACAAGAGATGGTCTACTGTTTAGGGGCTTAGGGGTTAGGGCCATGCAGGTCCTGCTTTAAATACTTTTCATGCAGGCCCTGCTTTAAATACTTTGAATTACAGAGGGGGAAAGGTCCACCCCTTTCCCATGTTCTTTGAACCCAAATTATAGAAGGAGCAGCAAGTCTCAGTCTGATGCTACCATGTCTGTAGCGACTGTCCCTCATTTACTGATCCCATCTCAACAGAG
>NW_007896263.1:0-520 GCF_000696425.1 Galeopterus variegatus
GGTCACATTTCCTTCGCTGATTTGAAATATTCCTTTCAACACATTCCTTTATTTTATTATACGTTGTGTCCTTATTTTAGCTATTGCTGTAGTTGTTTTTTATTTTGTTACAGAATGATTTTTAAACTGTCAAATGAAGTAGTGTTAACCTCAAATAGGATAAATGTGAACAAATAAAATACATCAGATACTCAGATACATCTTTTTATCTTTGTGCTTGAGTTCTTGCCTAAGAAATAACATTATTCAGGGCCGGCCCGTGGCTCACTCGGGAGAGTGCGGTGCTGATGGCACTTTGACAACTTTGCAGAGGAAATTTTATTAGGCATTGATTTGACTAGGTAAATAAATTTCTATAGACAAATATTTTGAGATAAAAAATACAATTTGTGGAATATCAATGAGTGTATTTAAAATAAGAGAATTATCAGCTATCTAATTTAAAATGCTTGTACTACATAAGATATAACGGGGTGAAAATTTCTCTGTTAAATCTTTATTAGTACACTGTAATACGATT
>NW_007896264.1:0-520 GCF_000696425.1 Galeopterus variegatus
GTGTCGTCGGTTTGGTTTGTGACCTCAGTGGGTGTCTCGTTCGTTCCTTCTCCCTTTCTTTCCTGATCTCCAGGAGCACAGTGGATCCTTGCAGAGCTGCTGCCATCCTGTGAGTCTGTTCAGCTGGCTGTGGAGTTGTTCAAGGACCGCAGCCAACATCACCCACGGTTTTTGCTGGCCTGGAGCCCAAGAACTTGAGCCAGTTCCCAAATGTATACAGAATCTCTGTGTTAGGATACAACATGCTGTTGTATGTGACACCCCTGCAGTTGAGTTTACTCCCTCCTCGGTGAACATGTGTGAATATGTTTGGGTGTGTGTACGACAGCCTTGAAATACATGTGGGAACAGATAACACTCGAAGCTGCCTTTTCTGTGACTTGGCCACTCCTGCCACGGCTGTTTCTCCATTCATCTTCAGGATCTGATTCTGTGATGTGAGAAGTCACATCCCACTGTTGTGGTGCCAGCGCCCAGTCTCCCTTCCTGAGAATCTCAAGGGATTTGGAAGCAGGGAGGG
>NW_007896265.1:0-520 GCF_000696425.1 Galeopterus variegatus
AGAAGGAACCCACCCTGCTGACACCTTGATCTTGGGCTTCTGGCTTCCAGAACTGTGAGCATTTAAGTGTGTGTTGTTATGTGCCACCAAGTTTGTGCTACTAGGTAACTGATACCAATGGTGACTTTTGTTTGCTCAATTATAGGTTTCCGCCAGTGTGTAGGGCAATTTAAGCATGCATGCGGTGAAGGAACCCCATGTCTGTGAAGACCATCTCTCCAGCCATCTCCAGGAGAACAGGCTGTGACTTATCCACAAAACCTTATGAGCTCCCAGCAACCACGACTGCCCCAGCCCACACCCAGAAACCAAACTCACACCATGGTAGCCAAAATTTAAAGTTTTGTGGATTCAATATTTTGTATGACTGGACTCCCTTGAACTCCAAGGGAACAGAGGGGCCTTTGTTGTAAGCATTTAGATTTGAAAAATGACATATTTATTGGGAGACGACATGGCAAAGCAGATAGAGGGCATTTGGATGTTGAAAAATCTCTCTCCCTGGAAAGAAAAGTCTTCT
>NW_007896266.1:0-520 GCF_000696425.1 Galeopterus variegatus
ATAATGCTTCAACATTTTTAAAAACTGACTAAAGACGTCAAGCCACAGACTCAATATAAGCAGTAAATTCCAAACAGGATAAACACAAAACAACAATTTGGCATAACATAGTGAAACGTTTGAAAACTGAATAAATCTTAAAGGTGGATGAAAAAAAGAAAAAAACCCTTTGCCTTCTAAGGAGCAGTAATTAGACCTATGCCTGGATTCTCCACAAAATGGTGAAAGTTTAATAACAAAAAAATGACAAATATAAAGTTCTGAACAAAAGTAACTGGGACCTAGAATTCTACACCCACTGAATATGTTCTTCAAAAATAAAGGCAAAATAAAAAACATTTCTAGAAAATCAGGAAGTGAGAGATTTATTGCCGACAAACCCATGCTGAAATGCAACTACCAAGAGATTTTCCCCTTGAAGAAATGTGTTGTTCAATAGAAGAATTAAGAAGAAAAAAAAAGGGCCGGCCTGGTGGCGCACTGCTACAGTGCGCCACTTGGGAGCGCGGTGGCGCTCCCG
>NW_007896267.1:0-520 GCF_000696425.1 Galeopterus variegatus
TCTAGGAAGAGATGATGACTGCTTGGACCAGACAATAAATCTTGGACCTTATTCTTTAGGCTCCTTTGCCAATTTTTCTTGGAGGTGGTGACAGTGGTTGAATTTGGAATGAATTTTGAAAGTAGAGCCAAGTTTTAAAATGTCTATACTACCCAAAGCTATCTACAGATTCAATGCAATCCCCACCAAAATACCAATGACATTCTTCACAGAAATGGAAAAAAACAGTCTTACCTTTCATATGGAAAAACAAAGACCCCGAATAGCCAAAGGAATCCTGAGCAAAAAGAAACGAAGCCAGAGGCATAACTCTGCCTTACTTCAAATTATACTACAAAGCTGTTGTAACCAAAACAGGATGGCACTGGTATAAAAATAGACATTGAGACCAGTGGTGTAGAATAGAGAACCCAGAAATCACTTCAGGCTTATAGCCATCTGATATTAGACAAAGGCAACCAAAAATCTACATTGAGGAAAAGATTGCCTCTTCAACAAGTGGTGCTGGGAAAACTGGATA
>NW_007896268.1:0-520 GCF_000696425.1 Galeopterus variegatus
GGGCTCAGTTTTCTCCTCTGAGATAAGAAAATACCTTTCTCACTGGGGTGTTTTGAGAATTCAACAGGTTAATAATATACGTAATACTCTTAAAATAGTGCCTGATGCTTAGTGAGCATTCAATATTTATAATTTAATTCCTTATTTTTCTTGCCATGCTTTCTTACCAATGTAGTTTTTACACATTGTATTTTTTTCTTAGTTAATTCTTCTCTTGTCTTGATCTCTTTTTTTTTTTTTTTTTTTTCTTTTTTTCTTGATCTCTTTGACCATATCCAATATAATTCCTCCCTTTCCTTTTAGTAGTCCTTAGTTATTTATAAATCACCATATCCTTGTTTTCCAGCCATTCTTCTAGGTTGTACATGCCAAATTATTTTCATTGCTTCTTAAACATATGCCCTCTCACCCATATTGTAGTTTTTTGTCTGGTCTCTAATGTGTCAGCAACCTCTTTACTCACTGGTTCAGTTCCCTGGATGATGATGATGATGATGATGATGATGATGATGATGATGAT
>NW_007896269.1:0-520 GCF_000696425.1 Galeopterus variegatus
TCACTGACTCAGACCCCAGTTCCTGATCCCATTTGCTTGTGGCTAAGATAATGGAGTCACATGAAACAAAGTATAAAACTTGCGGGTGAGAAAGTACTACTGGCTGCGTGGAGGCTGGTGGCGGTGAGTGAGTGAGGCTTTCCTAACTCAGAGGCTGCTCATTACAGTCACCACGGCATCAGTGCTGCCCTAGACCAAAGCTTGGCGAATATCCGATTCCATTTCAGAAAGTACTGTGCAGCCACATACATGCACATTTAGGCATTATTATTGAGAAACGGTGCCTTAATTATAGTCTGCATGCTGATCATTTATTGAACCGTATGTTCCAAAGCCAGAACTAAAGCTGTCGCTTTCCACTTCCGTTCAGATGTGGCTCCCAGTGAATGCCCCCCCTAGGACCTCCCGCCCCGGGCGTAGGTGGTGATGGCTCCCTCAAAACCTTTGGATCGTATAAACGGTTTCATTTGCCTCTGGAATGACCTATTTCAGGCCCAACAGAGGAACTGAAAAGCTGGAA
>NW_007896270.1:0-520 GCF_000696425.1 Galeopterus variegatus
ATCCGGAGTTGAGATTTTGATCTGAGGGAACAAAGAGAAAAGGCTTTGAGGAAAGTAAGGGTTCACCAAGTCCCAGGAGCGACACGGAGGCCAGTAAGCTGGAGCAGAGTGAGTGGAGGCGCAGGAAGGAAAGACTGAGGTCCCAGACTAGGGAGGCATCACGGCAAGTCGGGCCTCCAGAGGCCATCGTGAGGACTTAAAATTTTTCCCTCAGTAACACGGTAAACCACGAGGGGTTGTGAGCAGAGGAGTGACAGGGTCCAAGTTACGTTTTAGGAGAGTCGTTCCAGATAATGTGTGGACACTAATCTCCAGGAGAGTGAGAGGAGAACTAGAGTGATCAGTCAAGAGGGGGCAGTTTCAGTAGCCCGCTGAGAGACGTGGTGGCTTGGACAGGAGCAGGAGTAGCAGGAGTCACGAGAAGGGGCTGCACTTGGGTGTGTTTCACAGTCAGGTGCTAGAGAATTGCTGTGGAGTGGAACGTGGTATGTGTGGCGGTGGGTGGGTTTCATGGTTTGGA
>NW_007896271.1:0-520 GCF_000696425.1 Galeopterus variegatus
ATGTGGGTTTATTTCTGGGTTCTCTATTCTGTTCCATTGGTCCATGTGTCTGTTTTTATGCTAGTACTGTGCTGTTTTGTTTACTATAGCTTTGTAGTATAATTTGAAGTCAGGTAGTGTAATGCCTCCTCATTTACTCTCTTTGCTCATAGTTGCTTTGGATATTCGAGGACTTCTGTTATGCCATGTGAATGTTAGGATTGCTTTTTCTATTTCTGTGAAGAATGTCATTAGTATTTTGATAGGGATTGCATTGAATCTGTAGATTGGTTTGGGTAGTATGGACATTTACACAGTATTAATTCTACCAATCCATGAGCATGAGATGTCTTTCCATATTTTTGTGTCTTTAATTTTTTTCATCAGTGTTTTGTAGGTTTCATTGTAGAGATCTTTTGCCTCCTTGGTTAGGTTTATACCTAGGTTTTTTTTTTTTTCTTTTGATAAGTATTGTAAATCGGATTGTTTTCTTGATTTCTTTTTCTGCTAATTCTTTGTTGGTGTATAGAAATGCTAGTGA
>NW_007896272.1:0-520 GCF_000696425.1 Galeopterus variegatus
TTCGGCATTGCTTGATTTTTGCGCCACGTGCATAAATCACACCTATTCAAAGATTAGGTTTTTTTCAAGTGTGACCACAACCATCTTTTGTCCAGCATCACTGTGACACCTGCTATCGTGTATTTTGCATATACTCATAACATGAATGACAGTCTGCATCTCTTCCAGAATCTTGCTTCTGCTCGTGTGTCACTTGTCCTAGAGTCCTGCGTGTTGTGATCTAGAGCACAGACAGGAATTCTTCTTGGGAAGCACGAGCAACCGTTACAAACGATGCAGAAATGAACACGACAGCTCCTAGCTCCAGGGACGTTTAGATTTAAATCATTCCTAAAACTAAATAACATTTAAAATTCAGTTCATAGTCCCAGCAGCCACGTTTCAACTGCCCGTGGCTCGTGGGCACTGTTGGGCAGGGAAGATCTAGAACATTCCATCCTGGCATGGAGTTCTGTTGGGCGGCGGAGACCTGGGAGGGTTTATGCTGAGATGACAGGTTTCCGACTGTCTTATTTGGAGG
>NW_007896273.1:0-520 GCF_000696425.1 Galeopterus variegatus
TATAACAGAAAACCACAGACTGGGTAATTTATAAAGAACAGAAATTTATTTCTCACGTTCTAGAGGCTGGAAGTCCAAGATCAAGGTACTGGTGTACGGTGTTTGGTTGAGGCTGCATCCTTTGTTGGGGAGAAATGCCAAGTCCTCACATGGTAGGAGGCGTCAGGGCAAGACAGTCTAGTTTTGCTTTTATAAAGGCCTTAATCCTATTTGTGGGGGGAAGAAGCCTTATAATATAATCACCTCTTAAAGGCCCCACCTCTTATCACCATCACTTTGGCCATTAAGTTTCAACACCTGAATTTTAGAAGGGACACATTTAAACCATAGCACTACCTATTTTAAGACTTATTGTAAGGGTACTGTAATCAAGACACTTTAGTATTAGCATGAGGACACACAAATAGATTAATGGAATAAAACAGAATCCAAACATAGATCCACATATATGTAGTCAACTGATGTCAGCCAAAGGTGCTAAATATTGGTGAGGATGTGGAGCAAACTAGAATCATCACAT
>NW_007896274.1:0-520 GCF_000696425.1 Galeopterus variegatus
TAATTCTCAGTTCTCCAGAGAAAAAATAATAGGTAGCAGAAGTGTCACTGCTGAGGATGGAAGCATAAAGCTATAACAAGAGCCTGACCACAAGTCATGTGCTATGAATTTTGGGGAACTCTAAAACTGCTCTCTGAAAGTGTGGTTTTTTTTGGCCATCAGAACCAAGAAGACATCAGGAAACCATAAAACTTCATTTTCAGGAACCAATAACGTGCACACCGGTGCACGACTTTAGCCAGAAGACAACAATCACAGCATCTGGGTACAATAATGAATCCTAAGGGGAATGGAGAATGACTCATCTGGGCTCCAGGTATCCTAATCAGGCCCACTGAGACCCCAGCCTATCTGAAATACCCTTCCTAAGTCCATGTAAGGCAGAATATTAACATAAAGAATTTAAGATAAAAATTTGTAATGTTTGAAAACATAAATAGAAGTTTTTTGTTGATCAATTTTCTTGAGTAGTTGATGCCCTTGTGACCACATCACTGCCATCATTTTATTTAGAGCAAAA
>NW_007896275.1:0-520 GCF_000696425.1 Galeopterus variegatus
CTACAACTTATTTTTAGGCCTTTAATTTCATGCAATTCTTGCCACCAGTTTCCTTTTGTTCCACTGAATTGTCCACGGTCTTATCCTCCTTGCTGTTCATCCTTCTTCCTGACTCTTTTTTTAATCCAAAAACTAGTAGCGATTATAATTGACACAGGAAGAAGTAAAAAAGAAACCTGGGGAATCTGGCATTTGGGAAATTATTCTTTAATATTTAAGCAATGGCTATTATTTAGTTAAGGTAAAGTTATCAATTTAGATTTTTCCTTTTTTCTTTTGGGGCAATTAAACTTGGGACGGTAACCTCTTTAAAACATTCAGGGAAGGAGGCTTGCCTGAGGCATGTTGAGTCATGTGAAAGAAACTATCCCATAGGAGTACAGCATAAAGTGTAGTATTGATGTTATTATAAATAGTTTCCTTTTTCTTTCTGAAAAGCAAGTAATATGGGCCAGTCATAAAAATGTGTAATTTCATTTGTTGTTTATTTTCTTTATCTTACTGATTTTTTTTTTTTTTT
>NW_007896276.1:0-520 GCF_000696425.1 Galeopterus variegatus
TCCACTATTACAGTATCATACAGAAGAGTTTCACTGACCCAAAAAATCCCCCGTGCTCCTATTCATCCTTCCCTTCCACCCCTCAGAACCCTGGGAACCACGGATCTTTTTACTGTCTTAAGAGAGCATTTTCATCCACTTTTAGAGATGAGGAAACCAGGTCTTAAAGAGGTTAAGAAATTAACTCAAGTCGGAGAGCAGAGAAGTACTGGGGCCGCTGATTCTCCACTCAGGCTTCAGACCATGCGTTTATCCGTCCTAGTGCCACTTGCTGAACACCCTCTCGGTACCATCCAGGCACAAGTACAGGCGTTGGGAAAAACATAATGACGAACAAAACGGCACAGGTCCTGCTCATCCCGAGCTCATAGGCTAATGGGAAGTAGGCACTAAACGACTTAGCACAAAAATAAATACCTAAATGAAAATTGTGATAAATGCTGGAAGGAAAACAATAGGTCACAGAGGGACAAGATGCAGTTATTCTGAGATGGGGGTGGTTGTGTCCCACAAGGAAGTC
>NW_007896277.1:0-520 GCF_000696425.1 Galeopterus variegatus
AGCTGGCCGTGAACATGGTGCCCTTCCCGCGCCTGCACTTCTTCATGCCCGGCTTCGCGCCCCTCACCAGCCGCGGCAGCCAGCAGTACCGCGCGCTCACGGTGCCCGAGCTCACGCAGCAGATGTTCGACTCCAAGAACATGATGGCCGCCTGCGACCCGCGCCACGGCCGCTACCTGACGGTGGCCGCCATCTTCCGAGGCCGCATGTCCATGAAGGAGGTGGACGAGCAGATGCTCAACGTGCAGAACAAGAACAGCAGCTACTTCGTGGAGTGGATCCCCAACAACGTGAAGACGGCCGTGTGCGACATCCCACCACGTGGCCTCAAGATGTCGGCCACCTTCATCGGCAACAGCACGGCCATCCAGGAGCTGTTCAAGCGCATCTCGGAGCAGTTCACTGCCATGTTCCGGCGCAAGGCCTTCCTGCACTGGTACACGGGCGAGGGCATGGACGAGATGGAGTTCACTGAGGCCGAGAGCAACATGAACGACCTGGTGTCCGAGTACCAGCAGTA
>NW_007896278.1:0-520 GCF_000696425.1 Galeopterus variegatus
ACTACAAAACTGTATCAAAAGATATCAAACAAGGTCTGAAAAAATGTAGAGACCATACTGTATTCTTGTCAGTTCTCCCAAGATTAATATATACATTTAAGATTCTTTCAGTTAGAGAGCACTCTTTTATATATTGTATGTGAATCTTAACATTTACATGGAAGAATAAATGCACATGCATAGCCAAGAGTATTTTGAAAAAGAGTATGGGTAGGAGGGGAGCAGAATTCATGTTCAGATTATCAGAATATACTAAAAAGCTATAGTAATCGAATCAATATGAGGGTGCTTCCAAAAGTTCATAGAAAAATAGAATTAAAAGATAATACAAATCTTCCCATGAACTTTTTGAAGTACCCTTATACATCACTAGCCTAAAAGTAAATAAAACTACTGACATAGCAAAATAGTGAACCAATTAATAATTTCCAATATATGCGATAATTTACGAGAAGGTAGAGAAAGGTGCTGACATAATTAACTAATGGCACTGAGAAGACAAAATGCAAAAAAAAAAAAA
>NW_007896279.1:0-520 GCF_000696425.1 Galeopterus variegatus
AGACAAAGGTTTACCAAAGTAAATACAAGCTGTATTTGATCTCCAATTACTGTGAATTCAAGACAGTATGATTTTACTAGTTCTATTTAAAAAGTTTTATTTAAAATAATTGGTCAAATTTTTTTTTAAACTTTAAAAACTTAAATCAAAGTTAATTTAATCCATTTTATTTTATACATATATTAAATGTAGCAATTATAAAATGACGGGAGTAAATAAAACTAGAAAGTAATAATGCATCCTAATTCTAAGAAGTTAATCACTGCATTATTTAATTATATATGGGTATAATAAATTTAATATATTTCTCCTAAAATATGAACTGAAATAATTTGTATTACTAACATGATTTTATGTATTCTCCTGTTTACAATTTTAGAAAACATGATAATGTTAATTAACTATTAAAATTGGATTTTTGTGATTATATTACCAATTACTGAAATATAATGCATTTACTTTTAATGTAGCCTATGACTTTGAAGATGCCTTCAAAAATGGAAAATTCTGCATAGAACTG
>NW_007896280.1:0-520 GCF_000696425.1 Galeopterus variegatus
GACACACAGTTGGCACCCCTCTCCCCCAGACTACTTAACCAATGAATGAATGAATGAATGAATGAGGAGGCTGGGAGAAGAGAGGAAGAAGGTGAAGGGGAAAGGGGAGACAAGAAGAAAAAAGAAAAGAGAAATGAAGAAAGGATGGGAAAAAGAGAAGAGAAAGAAACACAAGGTAAGATACAGCAGTGGGTAGATGAGAATCTAATTGTTTTCAGGGTGAGAACATCTTTAGTGTCTTGAGTAGTGACAAAATTAATCCAACAGGGAGTTTTAAAGAGACAGGAAAGACAACAAGAAAGAGAAAGCTCTGTAAGAGGACAGGAGATAGAATCAGGAATGAGAAAAAGGATGTTTTATATTAATAATTCAATGAAAATTAATTTTCAGTAAGAATGTCATTGATAAGACACAAATGATCAATAAAGGGTGATTTTAAATTACTTCATAATACTATTATCTTTATTAATTGGTCTAATAATGCAATTATGTGAAATAGCTAGTATTTATATCCAATTTT
>NW_007896281.1:0-520 GCF_000696425.1 Galeopterus variegatus
AGGTTGGGGGCAGCTCCTTGGCTCTCCCACTTTTTGCAGGTGGGTGCAGGCTAGAGCATAGTTCAGGGCTCCCTGGTGAGGAGCACCTGCACAGATCTGTGGCCTCCAGCCCCAGAGAAGGATGTAAAAGACTTGTCTGCCTTCTTGATGGGGTCTGGGAAGGAGGGCTGTGGTGGGCATAGAGTAAGGGGATGTATCTGGGTGGCCTGGTGAGTTCCTCCTGCCTTGGGGCCTTTGCACATGCAGGTCTCTCCTCCTGTTCTTGCCTCTGGCTCTGGGAAGCCTTCCCTGATTTCCCTGGGTAGGGTTGTCCTCACAGCCACCAGTGTCCTCCTCTGCAGGGGTTGCTATGCCATGCAAACTTACAGGGCTGTATATCCGAGTGCCCCACACAGTACCAGGTACTTCGTGGGCACTCAAAAATATTTGTAGAATGAAGGAAGAGAGAAACAAATGCCATGAACTCTGCTGCCTGTGCCTTTTAGCCTTGACAGCCCAGCAGAGGCAGCCCAGGACTCAA
>NW_007896282.1:0-520 GCF_000696425.1 Galeopterus variegatus
AGAGGAGCTGACTGAGAGGCAGAAAGTAATAAAATAAAAGCCAGATAAGATAAAAAAAAAAATTAACAAAGTAAAAATTACAGCAGAATTTCAAAACGCTTTAGAAATAATAAGTCAACAAAATAAAGTAAAATAGAAGACAGACTTGCTTACCCAAATGCAAAAAAGATGAAGAGATAAAAATTACAAGAAAGGCAATGATAGATCTGAGCAAAGAAGACATGTGCAACTGTGAATTTTCTGGAGAAGAGAACAAATAAACTGAAAGAAACGAAAATTGAAGATGTAATTGCAGGAAATTTTTCTGAGTTGAAATAATCCAAATCCGCAACTATCACCAGATATTAGATAACACTAATGAAAAGAGATCAAAATCTAGATATAGTCCATGAAAATCTTAAATTTCAAGCATGAAGAGAAAAACTCCAGCAGTGTTCGGCACAAGAGTGAAATGTTGATCACCAAGGAACCAAAATCAAACTGGCCTCAGACATCTCCCTCACAATATTAATTATCAAAA
>NW_007896283.1:0-520 GCF_000696425.1 Galeopterus variegatus
AATCTGAGCTCTGTCTCTAACTGCTGTGTGTCCTTGGGTAAGTCGCTTCACCTCTCTGGGCTCCTGCTTCCTTTTGACCCACCTACTGATCATTGTATGAGAGTCCCACAGCTTTCTACTCCACTCTCTTCCAGGAGACTCCTCTCCCAGCCAACAACCGTGAGTTTCCAACGACCCCCATCAGCGGGTTTGGGCAGGTCACAGAGGGTTAAAGCCAGGGCCCTGCTGGAGCTTTCTGCAGAGAGGCTGGGTGTCCTTCTGCCTGAGATTTGCAAAGCTCCGAGCCTGCCCCTCAAAGATGGAGACAAGAGTCCTCAGGAAATGCTGGAGTGAGGATGTTCTTATTTGCTGATTTTCTTCTTCCTCTCCTCCTCCCCACCTCACTGTCAGGGACCCCAGAGGAGGCTGGCTGGGGAGAGGGCTGACAGAACCAAGAAGGGAGCCTCTGTTCTCCTTCCTGGGTCCCCAGGGGCCATGTGGGATCAGGGGATGGAGCCCATGTCTGCAGAGGGATCTCCCC
>NW_007896284.1:0-520 GCF_000696425.1 Galeopterus variegatus
TATCATAAGAATGCAACTTTTGCTTAAGAGGAGGTTATACTTTAGATAATGAGTGCAGTTTGACCAACTTAGCTTTTCACAAATTGTACTTTGAAATGTCATGTTTTTACTGATGTTAAATTGTCAGCAATTTTACTGATATTACTAGTTTCCATTGTTTAAGCTATACTTAGCCATAGACAACTTTTGTAATAATCCCTATGTCCTTGTGTCCTTTTGTAATGATTGAATCAACTGATTTTTCTTGTGAAACTTCCTTGTCTTTACAATAAAAACAGAACCTAACTTTGAATAGGGGTTGTACCCAGTTTTCTCCTTCTAATAGAGGAGTTGCTGAGGTGCAGTCCCTTTGGGCTTCTTATCATATTCACAATGTTTTGAGTAATCCTTTTTTCATCTCCATTACACAGTGAGAAGTATAACAACTAATGTCCAGTAGTTGTTCATAAACATACTGAGGCACAAATTGGTTAAATGATCTACTCAATATCACGTAGCTCCTAAGCAAAGATGGAGAGTT
>NW_007896285.1:0-520 GCF_000696425.1 Galeopterus variegatus
TCCAAGACAAATCATGGTCAAACTGGCAAACTTCAAAGACAAAGAGAGTAAACCAAAACAGCAAGAGTAAAGAGTCAAGTTACACATAAGAGACCTCCTATCAGACTAACAGAAACCATACAAGACAGAAGATAATAGGATGATATATTCAAAATACTAAAAGAAAAATATCCGGCCAAGAATTCTGTACCTATCCTTCAAAAATGAGGGAGAGTTTGGGTCAAGATGGTGGAATAGGCAGTTCCTGGCATCACTCCCACAAATCAACCAATTTATATCTATAAAACTGTAACATTAGCCAAGCTGGGGCCACTGTAGCTCAGGGGAAGAGGAGGAGAGACCTACAGAGTTCTTGAAGGTGGGAGAAACCATGATGAGAAAAAGGAAAAACTGTTCTGAGCTTTTCAGGCCATGGCTGCTTTCTCGCTGGTGCTGATGAGTATGTGGAGCAGGATCCAGCAGAAGCTGCAGCTGTGCCTTTTGGATGGGGTTAATTGGAGGCTGCAGGAGAGAAGAGGGC
>NW_007896286.1:0-520 GCF_000696425.1 Galeopterus variegatus
ACCATCTGCGTGGTGCTTGTGGCATCTAGCTGCTTTTGCAGCAGCCGTGGTTATTGTGGTGGCTGTGCTGGGCCACCCATGTAGAGGTGCTGTTTTTGGTATGCTCCTTGCCACTGGATGTATGCCTGGTTGTGGGGTGTGTTTGGTTCCCTTCTCTATGCCTCTGGTCCCTGGGCAGGCCCCAAGGCACTGGCACCATGTGCCTGGTTGTGGGAGAGGGGTCCAGTCCCCTTCTCCATGTCCTGGGTTCCTGGGCGGGCCCCAAGGTGCTGGTGCAGTGTGCCTGGTTGAGGGAGGGTGGTCTGGTCCCCTTCTCCATGCCCCAGGTCTCTGGGCAGGCCCCAAGGTGCTGGCGCCATGTGCCTGGTTGTGGGAGGAGGGTCCGGTCCCCTTCTCCATACCTCGGGTACCCAGGTGGGCCTCAAGGTGCTGGCGTTTTGTGCCTGGTGTGGGAGGAGTGTCCAGTCCCTGGCTCCATACCTCAGGTCACTGGGCAGGACCTGAGGCACTGGCTTGGTGT
>NW_007896287.1:0-520 GCF_000696425.1 Galeopterus variegatus
GAAAAAATAAATAAAATAAATACAAAACCAAAAAAAAATGTGTTATAAGATTGAGCAAAAATATGGTGTGTGTGTGTGTGTGTGTGTGTGTGTGTGTGTGTGTGTGTGTTTACATAGCATGTGTCTATGCATATCATGAAAGACTGAAATGGGCAAAAAACACATCCATGGGTGTGCTGCCTAGTTAATCTTTTTATGTAATCCATCTTTATCTTTGAGCTATTTTGTAAGTCGAAAACTAAAAGCAATGTGAACGATTCTTGTCCACAGAAATGCAAATTTGTTCTGTCCAGGGGAATGCAATTGCTTATTGCCTTATTGAGAGATGAATTTTGCATCTACTTGTAAAATGATTTCAAAAGTTCTTATTTCCTATGTCTCTGCACTTTGAATTCTTTTGAACCAACTCCAGCACATTATTTCTTCTGTTATTAATTAATAAATAAAACACAATCGTTAATGTGTTCATTTCACATTTGTGAAAGACATGAGCTGTCTTTTAAAAAATATTGTCTATCAA
>NW_007896288.1:0-520 GCF_000696425.1 Galeopterus variegatus
TTGTCCAGGAAATAACTGTCACCGTTGTTTTTCCTACTTAGCTTTTGTTATTTTTCACAAACTCTCCAAGACCATTTCTCCTCATTCTGGGAGATTGTTTTAGCTTGTGCTCCACATCATTGGCTCTGTTTATTGTAAGATCTATTCTGTCCTTCAGACTTCGATGTTGTCTTAAATATTATGTGTAAAAAAGGCCCTGCCTACCCCAAGAGTATAAAGATATTTATTATCTTCAAGAACTCTTACAGTTTTATTTTTTTACATGTAAATCTTTGCAAATTCTAGTTGGAATTGTTTCGGTATGCAGCAGGAATCAGATTTTCCCTCAAATTGACAGCTAATTTTCCAACATTATTAATTGGAAAAAAAATAACCTTTACTATTACCCTTATTCCAAATGCCCATATCAACTTGGGTCAATTACTGAACTGCTTATACTTTTCCATTAAAAGTGCCATTTTACGGGCCGGCCCGGTGGCGCACTGGATAGTGCGCCGCTTGGGAAGCGCAGCGGCGCTCC
>NW_007896289.1:0-520 GCF_000696425.1 Galeopterus variegatus
AAAAAAAATAAAATAAAATAACTACAAAAACATTATTAATACAATGGAAATAGCACTGAAAAAATTTTTTTAGTCTACTACAGAAGTATATGGAAACACAGTTTTGTTTTTCATAAAAATTAAGCTTTAACTGTTTCATGGTTCTTAATCAAAAAGCAGAATGTGATCATGCCCTGGAGGTGCACCTGTGGACAACCAGGGCTTAGCTGGCTGATCTGAATGCCTGGTGCTACCTTCCTCCTTCATTGCTCCACTTGAGACTGCACAAAGTTTCCAGCTTAGTCAACTTTCCCAGAAAGAGGAGGACCACTCTGCCATCAGAGGTAGCTGTATTTCACTGCTAGAACTTTCAAACACTTAAAGATTCTTAATAGTGCTTATAAAAAAAGCAAAAAAACAAAAGTCTTATAAACACTGCTCTGTGGAGCCAGCTAATTATGAGTAGAAATATACCTAAGGAATTTTACACCACCTTGTAAAAGCCTAAGGAGAGGCTTAGAAAAAAAATCCTTTATTTGTA
>NW_007896290.1:0-520 GCF_000696425.1 Galeopterus variegatus
TGGTTTGTCAGTTTTGTTTACCTTTTCAAAAACACAACTTTTCATTTCATTGATCTTTTGTATTGTATTTTTAGTCTCAATTTCATTTATCTCTGCTCTGATTTCTATTATTTCTTTCTTCTGCTTATTTTGGGTTTGGTTTGTTCTTGATTTTCTAGTTCCTGGAGATGCAATGTTAGGTCATTTATTTAAAATCTTTATATTCTGTTGATGCAGGCATTTATTGCTATAAATTTTTTCTTAATACTACCTTGGCTGTATCCCACAGGTTTTGGTATATTGTGTTTCTGTTTTCATTTGTCTCAAAAAGTGTTTTGATTTTCTTAATCTCTTCTTTGACCCATTGGTCATTCATAATTTTAATGTATTTGTGTAGTTTCAAAAGTTTCTCTTGTTATTGATTTCTAGTTTTATTCCATCATGGTAACAAAAAAATACTGGATATGATTTCAATTTTTTGAACTTGTTGAGACTTGTTTTGTAACCTAATATATGGTCAATCCTGGAGAATGTTTCATGT
>NW_007896291.1:0-520 GCF_000696425.1 Galeopterus variegatus
AACCCGGGGCCTTGGTGTTATCAGCACCGCACTCTCCCGAGTGAGCCACTGGGCCGGCCTAGAGAAGAGGAATTTTGAAGCTTCCCCATTTTGAGGTTGGAGCTATGGTGACATCTGAATCCACTGTCCCATCTTGGTGTAATCCATTTTTAGAAGTGGAAGATGAAACCTAAAAGTAGTGTTAAGATTTAAATGTTAATGGGCCGAGCCTGGGAGCGCAGCAGCATTGCCGCCGCGGGTTCGGGTCCTATATAGGGATGACCGGTGCTCTCACAGTGCTCACTGGCTGAGTGCAGTGCGGCCGGTCTCAAAAAGGCCAAAAAAAAAAAAAAAAAAGATTTAAGTGTTAAAAATAAATGTCAAAAACTGAAGGATAAAAGAATTTTTAAATAAATCCAATCCACTTAGGAGAAGGACTCTTTCAGTGATAAAAGAGGTCGGCTACGGACCATTGGGAGTAGGGAGGTGGCAGTGAGCCTCAGGCAGGGCTGGCTGTTTCCACCAAGAACAAGAGGAGCAG
>NW_007896292.1:0-520 GCF_000696425.1 Galeopterus variegatus
AGACTGGGACATTTATATAGTAATGAAGTCTGAAAACATATTAATTTTTGGAAAAGAAAATTAGCCCTGAAAATACAGTACTGCCCCCCAAATATAGTACTGTACATAGTTTCTCAGCTTTGTCTAGTACACAATATCGTAAAAACCAGAAGATCTGTATATTGTGCTGACACATAGTTTGCTTTTTGTTATTGTTTCTATCAAGTATAACCAACACTGTTCTTTATTTGAGTTTGACTATTCCTTGGTTTAACTTGATAAATCCATCCTCTTTCTCTTTAGCATAGGTGACAAAAACATCCCTTGTTCTCGAAAAATATTAATTTGTAATGCTGGTTTCCTGAAGAAATTAGATTTAACCTAGGTCGTTGGCTATATTACTTTGACTTCTAGCTTATCAAATACGACCTGGGCTGCAGAAGGCCCAGTATAGCAGGTGCACCACATTTTGTGTGAGAGAATAACACATGCTCATTTTATTCCTCCTTCACTATTCCTCCCATCCTACTCCTTATAAAAT
>NW_007896292.1:5803-6133 GCF_000696425.1 Galeopterus variegatus
TCATGGATAATAATCATCTCTAAGCACTGTCTGAATTTTTCCCTTCAATTAGTACTTTATGTGAATACCTGCTTTCTGTTCTACTTTAACTTCAGCATTTGAAGCTTTTTCTTTCTTTTTTTTTCAGTATTTTAATTTTAATTTTATTTTTATTTTGGGGGTTCAACATTGAGATATGTTGATCAAATCAATATTACTAGCATATATTATTGCAAATCATAATTATTCTTTATGCCCCTTGTCCAATCTCTCCCCATCCCCCACTCCCTCCTCCCTCTGATTACCCTAGATTTCTTCTCTCCTTCTGAAAGAGTAATGGTTGCTCTGTTG
>NW_007896293.1:0-520 GCF_000696425.1 Galeopterus variegatus
AGCGGCACAGAAGAGGAGTCAGGACAAGGCAAACTACTGTGGTGGCTGATAGGTACCAGACCACAAGAACCACAGTGGGATACTAAAAGGATGACAATTTTCCAGTTCACCATGAGCTCTCACTGGAGTTGCCTTGCACTAGTTTGCAAGAACTGATTGTGATCATCTTTTCGCAACTCCAAGTTCAGTGACTCAAGTTGGTAGCTTGAAATTGGCTGTAGTGGACCAATGACACCACAGAAATTGGCAAATACTAAAAATCAGTTTCTTTGTTTCCTTTTCAAAAAGCTGATTATTAGACATTTACCAGCAAACCACTGGTTCGGACTGTTTTGCTTCTGAGACTATATCATTTCTCCCTTAATCCCCCATTTTATTTATGAAATAAAGTCACTTTTACGGAGGTAGCTTGGCTTTTGGGAGGTTTTTTGTTTTGTATTCTCAAAATCTTGAAAAAACTGATGCAATTTTCTAGTTGTCCTCTCCATTCAGTGAGATTTACTAAAAGTCTAGTAAGTAT
>NW_007896294.1:0-520 GCF_000696425.1 Galeopterus variegatus
TCGAGCATTTTTTCATGTATCTGTTGGCCATTTGTATGTCTTCCTTTGAAAAATGTCTATTGATAAATCACACTTGGTCACAGTGTGAAATCCCTTTAACAAACCATTTGATTTAGTTTTGTATTATTTCATTGAGGATTTTCTTTTATCTACAGTTATTAAAATATTAGTCTATAGTTTAAGTGCTTCCTCCTTTAAAAAAAAATTGGGTGAATTTTAGATGGATTGGTGTTCACTTATTAAATGTTTGGTAGAATTTTCTGTGAAGTCATCTGATCCTAGACTTTTCTTTTGTGGGAGGTGTTTGGTTACTGGTTTAATCCTTTTACTTGTTACAGATCTGTTCCTATTTCCTATTTCTTCATGAGTCCATTTTGGTAATTTATGTGTTTCTAGGAATTTGTTTCTTTTATCTAGTTTAATTCTTTTTAGTGTACAAAGTTTATAGAAATATTACAATTCTTTTTTATTGGTTTAAGGTTGGTAGTAATTTTTTCACTTTCAATTCAGATTTTAGATA
>NW_007896295.1:0-520 GCF_000696425.1 Galeopterus variegatus
ATAAAATAAGGATAAACTATTATGTCTCCAGCAGAGATAGGCATTATTAATACTTTGGTATGTATCCTTTGAGTATTTTTGCATGAATACATTCACATTTATTCACACAATTTGTATCATAATTTTATAACTATAGGATACAATGTCATGGAAAATTCTTCCAAAATAAATTTTTTGATAGCTAAATAATACTCATTCAATTGGAGGCACACTTATTCAATAAATAATAACTAACATTTTATTAAGCCTTTATTGTGTGCAGACCTTGTGCATACTATTGATATATGCACTAATGAACGGACAGGAGTTTACCCTCATGGAGTCAAGGGTCTACAGTAGGATGTGTACCTTTAACAAATGAACATGAAAATAAAACTAAAATTACAAAGTACGCTGTCTATAATAAAGGGAAAAATAGTATGCTATAAATCTATAGAAGCACAAAGTAGATCATTGGTCGCACAGGTAGGTCTAGGGGCTGAGTGAAGGGGAACTGAACTGTGGGGTGGGCAGTGACAGC
>NW_007896296.1:0-520 GCF_000696425.1 Galeopterus variegatus
AGCTTTGTTAATGGAAACTCTTACTTTTGAGGTAGCTCAATCATTACCCTTCTTTCTTGCACAAAAGGATTGAAATGCAGGGACTCATTCAGTTTTTTTTGTTTTGTTTTGTTTTTTTAAATCTCTCGTTCTTTCTTTCCTTCTACCCAAGAAACTATCCACTGTTTCTTGCTGATGCATTTAGAAATTTTAAAGCTCAGGGTAACCTAGAGAAGGACTTATTCTCATATTTTCTAGGGACAAGGTTCTACCATTAGTGTATGGACCCAACACTTTGAATGAAAAGGCATCAAAATTTACGTTGATGAACTTTGTGATGGAGAAAGCGAACCTACGTTTTCTGGTCTAGGACAGTCTTGACAAGTGAATACCCTGACAGCTGCATCCAGCATAGGAATGAAGACAAGGTAGAAAAGCTGGAGAGCAGAACTAGGCCTACCCAGAGTCATAGAGGCCCCTCCAGAGCTGTTCAAATCTTGTTTTTATTTTTGGCACTGCAGTCCATTTTTCTTCTTTTTTT
>NW_007896297.1:0-520 GCF_000696425.1 Galeopterus variegatus
TTGTTGAAACAGATTTCTTCCCTCTACCCCACCCCTGCCAAAACTCTAGGCTGGGTCCTTGGACCTGGCTTTTTTCAAAACCTCCCCAGCTGATTCTGATAGCCAGCAGACCTGTAAAACATTGCTGCAAACTGTGCCACTGGCACACCAGTAAACTTTAGCCACCCTAATGCTTACGTGGGAGATATTTTGAAAGAAGGAGAAATCTCTGTGAACATATTAAATAATTCTTATCAGATTCTCACATAGAAGACAAACGTATATGTTAGGAGGGCAAAAAAGTTTCTCCCAAGCCCTTGGAATTTGTCTTATGGACATACCGAATGGAGTAAAACAAAAAGAGGAAAGTTTCAAAAACTGATAATGATCTAGCAGCAGAGGAACAGGGATAACACAAGCAACAGCATCACGACAGGACAGATCTACGTGTAAATTCCAGCTCTGTCACTTACTCGTACATCCTCAGGCGTCTCCCCTAAGGTTTTTGCGTTTCACGTGCTCCATCTGTAAAATGAGGACA
>NW_007896298.1:0-520 GCF_000696425.1 Galeopterus variegatus
GTCTTTCTTTCATCGAACTGGAATATATCAGCCTTTAACAATACACAATCATCTTTTTAAACTAGAAAAAATACATGTTATGCTCTTTAGATATTTTCAGCGCTGTGTTAAAAGTCAAATTACCAAATTCTGTGCAATTACCAACAGTGCCCTAGGCACCAATCGCCATACTTTGTACTGGGGACATGGAGCTAGGGTCACCATAGCCAAGGAGCTCACAGCCCCAGAGAGAAGATAAGCAGAAATTTAAGCAGATAACTGTGATATCATGTGGTAAGTTTTATAAGAGGGGGTTTGACAAAGTGCTGTGGCAGCAGAGAACAGTCTACCAAACCTAGGTCCAGGAGGCTTGGAAGGGGAAGGGCACCTGGCAGGAGCACTGTGAGCAAAGGCATGGAGCTGTGAGCACGCATCTGCGCTCAGGGGGGTCAGAGGGACCCAGAGATGCGAGACGGCTCACACTGAAGGGAGGTGAGGCGGAGAGGAAGGGGAGGGATTCCAATGTATTCCATGGGCAGGA
>NW_007896299.1:0-520 GCF_000696425.1 Galeopterus variegatus
AGCTGTGGAATTGCTGGATCATATAGTGGTTCTATTTTTACTTTTTCAAGAAACCATTATGTTTTCCATAATGGCTGTACCAATTTACACTCTCATCAACAGTGTGTACGAATTCCCTTTCTTCACATCCTCACCAGCTTTTGCTATTTTTTGTCATTTTGATAATAGTCATTCTAACTGGGGTGAAATGATATCTCACTATGGTTTTGATCTGCATTTCCCTGACTGATTATTAGCGATGTTGGACATTTTTTCACATACCTGTTGGTCATTTGTATGTCTCCTGTTGAAAAATATCTATTCAAGTCATTTGACCATTTTTAATTGGATTATTTGATTGTTATTTTTTTCCCTGTTGAGTTGTTTAAATGTCTTGTATATTGTAGATATTAATCCTTTCTTGGATGAATAGTTTGCAAATATTTTCTCCCATTCTGCTGGTTGCCTCTTTGCTCTGTCGATTGTTTCTTTTGCTCTGCAAAAGCTTTTACCTGATGTATTCCCATATGTCTGTTTTTGC
>NW_007896300.1:0-520 GCF_000696425.1 Galeopterus variegatus
CCATCTAGGGCGAGTGAGTGTTAAAGGAGAAGGGCACATTGCGCAGAAGGAAAAAAATATGAAGGTAAAATATAAAGATCAGAGAACTTTGAGTCTGCAGTTACCAAGCTGTGGGTCATTGGGGACATTTTTTTCATCAATAAAGTAGGAATAATACAATTGTACCAAATAGTCACAGGACTATTTTGAAAATTAAGTGAGATACCATGAGTGAAACCACTGGCCCCAATGTTGAACTCACAGTCAGGTCCCAACAAGTGTTTGTTGAATCTGAAACCATGAAAAGCAGAGGGCTGATTCATTGCCCCCTTATCTCCTGTGACAACTAACCTGTATTAACATGAGTTTTCCCAGTAGCCACTCATCACCAAGCACCTACACCTTATGACCAAAGGTTCTGCTCCTGCCCCAGACGTTCCGGAAGCCGGAGGTGGTCTTCTTCCCCAACTTTTCTCTTATAGATGCAGGCTTCACCTCATTCTTCTAAATGCATCAGTATCACACAAGCCAAGTCCTGTAC
>NW_007896301.1:0-520 GCF_000696425.1 Galeopterus variegatus
TACATCACATAGAAAATTTATTTATACTGGCAGGCATCCTTGTGGCTCTTGTTTGACCCATGTCCAGTTTATGCCTGTCCGGTCTCTTTGGTGCTAGGAGCCCAATCTTGTGTTCTCCCTGGCATCCGGTGGGAAACTGGGCCTCAGCAGACTGTAGTTCTCTAAATGAAAGGTGCAAATTCAATACACCACCACAATAGAAAACAAGTTGAAAGATTTTTACTTACAGATCCTGGGCAGGGAGGGTGAAATGAGGTGAATGGGCAGTTCTCTGTTCCTGGGTCACTGAAGGCAGGAATGAAGACTCAGGCAGAGAGATAGAGAGATAAACCAAGTGGAAACCAGCAGTATATATAAGAGAATAGGGTGTGGGTCACTTTAAGTTTGTGGATAAATACCTGAATAGTCCCTTTAAAGGAAGCAATGGGAAAGCAGGGAGACCATTCTGCTAGTCAGGAGAGATGCCTGTAGGTTCTTATTTCTGGATACTGGCTTAAACCATTTGGGTGTGGTGTAGAAC
>NW_007896302.1:0-520 GCF_000696425.1 Galeopterus variegatus
AGAACATATTTTCATTATGGATTCTCAGTGGTGTCGTGTGTTATTGTATAAGTGGTACACTGTATGAGATAAGTAATCCAAACTCAAATGCCTTTGGAAGCTATTCAGACAATGAGTGAAGTGTGCTGGGTGTGGATCAACTGAAGTGAACTAGAGAGTGGTCCCAGGGTAAGGTACCAGCAGCCACTCAGGCCAACAGAATATTTGCTATATGGTAACACAGATCCTGTGTTCTAAGATCTTAAGAGGTTTCAATTTCATATATCAGATTCATTATTTTCACATAAAATCTACCAAGGATAATGTTAGCAATTAAATCGAGTTTTAAGCCTATCCTTAACCAAGGCACAAAACAAAAGTCTGTAGGTTTAATACACCGAAATAAAAATAACAATTCCGTGCAATGCCAATGTCACCAACTATATACTTCCAGTGTCTCAGCTGTTCCTGGAAATTGGATCGAGTATCCTCTCAAGTTCGCTGCTTTGACTTTGTGATGCTTTTGAGATGCTGTACGGTT
>NW_007896303.1:0-520 GCF_000696425.1 Galeopterus variegatus
CTAGGTGAGGAAATGAACTGGGGTAAACTTTAAGGAAAGAGAAAGGTCCATGGATATGAAATAAACCATGCATATGAAATGAGGTATAAACCATGAATCATTTGGGACAAAAATATGGAAAAACTTCCAGAAGTAAGAAAACCAAAGCCAATGAACTTCTGATAAGGCCTGGCAGCCACTTTGTTTGGTATTCTATCCAGGGACTTCTTATAATTTACCAACTTCTAGATCACTTTCTCAATTACAAAACTAAAAAATCAGAAAAACGATTTATGTCTACGGCCCTCCCACCCTGAACGTGCCCGATCTCATCAGAAAAATGATTTATAAGTAACTTTTTTTTCGGGCTGACTGTAATCTGAGAGTAAGGGCTGCAGAGAAACACCTCAGCAAAGAGGTGCCAAGCTTTCACAGGATTGATGGCTTATACCTCCTTGGTTTAAGCCTCCATGATTTATACCTCCATGGACCTTTCTCCTCTCTTTTGCCATAAAAGGTTACAACAATTCATGTCCTCACT
>NW_007896304.1:0-520 GCF_000696425.1 Galeopterus variegatus
CAAACAAGGGCAGTTTTGCCAGAATTTTGATGGGAAATCATTAGGCATCCATTTTACAGTCTTGATTTGGCTCCTTCTGACTTATTTTTGTTTCCCAATCTTTAAAAATCTTTAAAGGGCATCCACTTTCTTCAGCTAATAATGTAAAAAAGACTACATTGACAATGGTTAAATTCCCAGGACCCTCAGTTCTTTAGGGATGGACTAAGTGGCTGGTATCATTAAGTGGCTGGTATCATTGCTTACAAAAGGGTCTTGAACT
This sequence comes from Galeopterus variegatus, assembly GCF_000696425.1. Taxonomy (NCBI): domain Eukaryota; kingdom Metazoa; phylum Chordata; class Mammalia; order Dermoptera; family Cynocephalidae; genus Galeopterus; species Galeopterus variegatus. The sequence continues at coordinate 263 of NW_007896304.1, forward strand.
TGATGAAGCTTATATTGAGAAATAAAGTTTATGTTTTTTATTTTCATCTTTAATTCCATTTTTCCACAAACTTTTTGAAGGTCCCTTATATGTCATGGATATTTCTCCATGCCATAGAGGTTGATTTACACATTTATAAAACCATTTTGAGTGACTTCCTAGTGTAGCACTGCAGGAATGTACAGATTTATTGATGGACATTATGGTGGCTTTCATCTTTTCAATATCATAGTCAGCACTGGGATGAGTAAATCTGTA
>NW_007896305.1:0-520 GCF_000696425.1 Galeopterus variegatus
TAGGGAGCTGTCCTGAACGTCCTGCTATATGAAATAATATATTTATTGTCTAAGAATTGAAGTTTGTGCAAATTGCAGCCCAGAGATGTTTAAATGGTTCAAGAGGAAGCAGACATGTGCCACATCCTAGGGTTAAGAAAGCAGGGTGCATCTGGGGCACTACAAGTAACTCAGTAGGGTTGGACTACAAAATTTGAAGTGGTGACATGAGGTTAGTGGAGTACGTGACAGTGATTAGAAATGAAAAATAGTGTGCAATGATAAGTAGTGACTGAGAGAACCTGAAGGTTTCAGAAGAATCAGAATTAGGTTTTTACATGCAGTTTTGAATGCAGGTTGGGTTTTGAATGCAAGATGAGGAGAACAAGACTGAAGCCAGATGTTAGAATTAGAGGAAGTTGCTGTAGCACAGGTGATACCCCCGGATGGGGTGTCTTTATTTCCACTTCCCAAAATAGTTTGCTGTCTAGTTTGTCTTCACAACTTTCAAATCCAAAAGACCAAGTTTCCACTTTCTAGT
>NW_007896306.1:0-520 GCF_000696425.1 Galeopterus variegatus
CCCAGCTTATGACTTAAGCAGAAAGGACAAGGGGCTCTAATTCCCAGGGCTCCCCACCCCCCGGAGGGTCACAGGGAGGTCGCTACTGCTGCTGGAGGCTGTTGTTGCCAGTGCCCATGGGATGCTCCGAGAGGCCGCCGTTGCTGCTGCTGCTGTAAGCTGGTGCTGCTGAGGACTGAGCTCATGTCATCTGCTAGTGGCTCCCAGAATCTTTCCCCATTACCTAGTATGGACCTGCGTGTGAGGGGTCTGATGACTCAGCCTGTACAATGGGTTTGAAGGGTCTGAGCCCTAGCCCTGACAGTACAAATGGAAACATAGTATAACTAAAGTAATGAAATGTTTTGGCTTTTGTTATGAATTGTCTTAACAATACAAATGCCTAGCCATGCAGTTGGCGTAGTCACTTAGCTATTGTTCCAACCCGACGACTGGCATAGTCATGCAGTTTTACACCTGGAGACACCAAGCCTCCGTGCCAGGTGGCCCTTCCTAGTCTTGCTGTCACACCTCCATGATT
>NW_007896307.1:0-520 GCF_000696425.1 Galeopterus variegatus
AACAGCAAAGGATCAGGATGCCTAAATAGAGTGGACAGAAAGATCAGAGATCTAGCCCGGGCCGAGGGCATGCATGCTAGACTATAGACTGTGCTGAGGGCTTTGACTCAAAGAAACATATATAATATGCTATCAACTAAATTGTGTCGCCCTAAAATTCTTGTATTCAAACCCTAATCACCAGTGTGACTGTATTTGGAGACAGGGCTTTTAGGAGGTAATTAGGGTTAAATGAGGTCATAAGGGTGGGGTCCTAATTCGGAAGGATTTGTGGTCTTATAAGAAGATTCCTCTCTCTCTCCAAACATACGCACCCAGAAAAGGCCACGTGAAGAGTGATTCTCTCTCTCTCTCTCTCCAAACATACGCACCCAGGAAAGGCCACGTGAAGAGTGATGACAGAGAGAGAGCAGCCATCCGCTAGCCAGGAAGTGAGCCCTCACCAGAAACTGAGTCAGCTGGCACCTTGGTCTTAAATTTCCCAGTCTCCAGAGCTATGAGAAAATAAATTTCTGTTGTT
>NW_007896308.1:0-520 GCF_000696425.1 Galeopterus variegatus
AAAAAAAAAAAAAAAAAAAAAAAAAAAAAGATTGATGAGAGTGACTAGGACCAATGATGGGAACAGACGCTGGTGACTGAGACAAGGTCCTAGGGGAAAGTCATTTTATGGAGGTGACTGATTTGAGATGGGTGTAATGGAAAGAGTCAGTCTTAGTAAGATTTGAAGAGCGTTCCAGACAACTGAACAGCAAGTGCAAAGGCCCAGAGCAGAGAGCAATCTTGACATTCCTGGGAGCATAAGAAAAAAGCGTAATCCCGTTAGCACAAAGGGAGCTAGAAGAGGCAGGCAGGAGCCAGAATGTTTAGTGACTTGCTGGACATGGTAAGAGTGTGATTTTAAATCTCAGGAAAGTTTCAAATCGTGGAAGAAAAACTATATCAATCTCTCCATGCTATTTTCAAGTTGTGGTATAGCAATTTATGGGTACGCTTAAAATAAAACCATTACTTGGTATTATCACCTCCATAGGAAACTTGACCCTCTCCTTCAAAGACTTCACATTGAAAACACTGTTTTT
>NW_007896309.1:0-520 GCF_000696425.1 Galeopterus variegatus
ATAACATAGATATTAGACCTTTTTCTAATTTAAACAAGTGACCTTAAAGTCAACTGATTAAAAATGAATGAATTTCCTTGTCTTTTACTCAAAAAAATGATGGGGTCTGCAGGAAGGAAAATTAGAATTTAAAAGTATCAGTTCCTTATCTTAAGCTGTCCTGACTTTGATGTTATATTTGCTCAGGCAGTTCTTGCCCTCATTTAGTTGGGGGCAGCGCATATTGGCAAGGAAAGGAGAAAAAAGTGAGGAACGATAAAAGAAGTAGATTGGAAGTAGGCTGGCAGTCATTGCAGACGTTTTCTCATGTTCAAGTACTAAAACTCCTATCTTTTAACTTAGAGCTACTTGAGAAATATTTTCAAGAGAGTAAGTCCTCTCATCAGTACCAAAGTAAGGAAGAATATGAGGACAAAGTCATTGTTTTATTTTATACAATAGAACATTTAGCAACATGGGAATGGCTGGGCCACAACTAAAATCTTACCCTTCTGTCTTCAAAGTAGAATTTATACATCAA
>NW_007896310.1:0-520 GCF_000696425.1 Galeopterus variegatus
ATGGCCATGCAGTTAGGAGTAAGTGGCAGAGAAGTGGCTCAAGCTCTGGGCTACCTGTTTGTAATGTGCTGTTCTCCCATCACCCCATGCTGCTTCCTGTGCCCTGTGCCCACTGCTCTGCCTCCCACCCCTGCATTCTTCTCCCTCCCTCCTCTCCCCCTCTTCCTCCTTCCTCCCTCTCTCCCTCTCTGCCCCCCTGAGTTTTGGCTTCATCTCACTCATCACAGTTGTAGACTCTGGAGGTAGAGGTCTCAGAAATCACATATGTGCTGTCTGTATTAAAGTTTGCATTCATAGCCTTCACTGCATGTCACGACTCTCTTTAAAATGATTCTCATAGACAACTCATTCATTAAACAATTTCAGAATATTTACATTTTGCTTACACTCTTCAGGATTGATAGAAGTGAAGTTGCTGACCACAGCCAGGTGAACGCTGCTCTTTAATAGTGTTTTTCTGGTTTTGTTATTAAGGTTGCTTTCTTTTCTAGCAACAGTGGTGAATCAGCAACAATTTCAC
>NW_007896311.1:0-520 GCF_000696425.1 Galeopterus variegatus
GTAAGATGCAATAACAAAATTTAAAAAGTCTTCCAGTCTATCTTGTTTTTGTTACCAAACTCTAAGTGGCTGTGATGTCTCCACAAGAGACCATGTAAAATCTCCTCTCTCCTTCTCTCTGTCTTAGTCTCTCCAGGATTAATTTTAGAGGATGGAGAACTAGCAGTCTACACTGATTAACCCTCTTTTAGAAACCAAAACTCTGTAGTCCCTTTAATATGTGTTTAAATGCATAGTTGTCATATGCATTAGCAGAAGGGAGAAAAAAACTTTTGCAAATTATAGTAGAGAAAAATCAGCAAATTCTAGAAGAGAAAATTATATTCTTAAAGTATTAGAAAGCCCTTTACATTTTCTCTGGAGCCACATCACAAAATTAAAGATTTTAGTTTAAAAAGGTCTTATGGTAAGAGTGGTACTTAAAGAATGGCAGAATAATAACTTCCAAAAATCTATTATTCCATAAAAGCAACAGTAACACTGTGAACAATTGAGAAATGTCAATCTTTTTTAAAACAAT
>NW_007896312.1:0-520 GCF_000696425.1 Galeopterus variegatus
GGAGGAGAGACCTATGGAGTTCATGAAGGCAGGAGAAACCATGATGAGAGAAAGAAAAAACGGCTCTGAGCATTTCAGGCCATGGCAGCTTTAAGACTCAAGTTGCTGAGCACATGGAGCAGGAGCAGGCAGAAGCCGCAGCTGCGCCCTTCAGATGGAGTTACTTGGAAGGCAGAGGAGAAGGGGCCTTGGTTGCCCCCAGGATGGCAAGACCACTAATAGGGTTCCTGTGGACCCATGCAGGAGTGAGGAGCCAGAACATCTGAAAAAGGGGAGGCACTCAAAGGCTGGTGAGTCTTCGCAAGAGACTGGTGCAGGGCCAGTCACACGGGAAGTGTTTGGAGCACAGGCAGTGGGGGAGACAGGCCCACAGGGAGAACACTGGGACACAGCAAGGACAGCCAATCTGTCCCCCAATCTGCACAAGACCATGCAGAGGAGTGGTCAGGAATGCAGAATTGCATGGGGTGCAGTTTGATGAAAAAACTCAGGCCCAGATCTGAGTTTCTATACAACCCCC
>NW_007896313.1:0-520 GCF_000696425.1 Galeopterus variegatus
GTTTCCTTAGATATTTCATGCATTTACAGACAAATAAGTTCATATTTTTCCTATTTTTTTTTCTGTACACAAATGGACTATAATATATACTTGTTTTGCAACATTTTTTGTGTGTGCGTGTTTGTTTTTTAAGAGATATTAATGAACCTTTGAAATCCAGGTAAATAAATCACACATCGTCCTTTTTAATGGTGCACGATAGCCACCGTATGGACATAGCGTTTGTTTATCCCACCCCACATGAGTGGACATATAGGTCGTTTTTAGCATTTACAGATCTTGTTGCAAAGAACAGCCCAGCACACACCTCACCCAGCACCCAGGGAGTTTAGGTCACTGCATCCAGGGACTGCATCCAGGCTACACAGATTTGTGATTCTGACAATGTTGCCAAATCGGCCATCTCACACATGCACTGAGCAGTGACCACAGCCCCAGGGCTAGTGCCTGCTTCCTACATCACGGCCACACGCTGGGGCGTTGAGCTCTGACACTTGCCAGCCTCAGAGGTGGCAATGTG
>NW_007896314.1:0-520 GCF_000696425.1 Galeopterus variegatus
AGATAGTTATGTTTAAGTACAGGTTTTAAAAATAGGTTGACAACCTCTTGAGTTTAGACAGTATGCGTGTGTGTGATTATTTACATCCCCATTTCATACAAAAGCTAAATCATATTTCAGATCTGAGATTTATTAGAGAAAGGTTTTTTTATACATAAACATCTTAAACATTTTATTTTAATAATACTTTTTATCACTTCAATGCAAATCATTCCATTATGGAAATTTCTCCATGGAAGAGGAAATATCTCTTCAAAAGTCTAACTTAAACAGAGCTTTATCAATAAAATTTACAGGTATACAACCCTTAGAAATTCATAATTCATCTTATAATAATGTTCCTGCTTTAAGAATTTGTGGTGGTTTGTCACAGATTTAAAGCACCTAATGATATGAAAGGATAATACAGTATATGGAGTATAAATGAACCAGTTATTTTCTCAAATATTTATTCTTTTTAAAGCCCAACCAAATCTGCATGAACATAGTTGTTGCGTAAATTAAACATTTCTTCTGTGTC
>NW_007896315.1:0-520 GCF_000696425.1 Galeopterus variegatus
AGTTTCAGTCATCTAAACAATTCTCATACATGGAAAGAATAAAAATAGTACGACCAAAAATAAAAAAAAAAATAAGAATAAGAATAAGAATAATCAGTCACTACTAACCCAGAACTTAAACAGATGTTAAAATTAGTAGAAAAGGACATTTTAACTAATCATTATAATTGTATTCTTCAAGTTCAAAAAGCTATAGAGAAGGTTGAACATGTGGACTAGAGACATGGAAGATAAAAAAGGGACACAGACTGAATTTCTAAATTAAATACTGCAATGTCTGAGGTACGAAAATATTGGATGGCATAAAGAGCAGACAATGCATTGCAGAAAAGAAAACTAATAAATCTAATGAGATATCAATAGAAACTACACAAAATAAAACACAAAGAGGAAAAAAGACTTTAATAAATCTAACAGAGCATCAGTCAGTAGCGCGATAAGTTTCAGAAGACTAATACATGTGTAATTTAAATCCCCAGAGAAGAGAAATGTATGACAGAAAAAAATATATATTTTAAAA
>NW_007896316.1:0-520 GCF_000696425.1 Galeopterus variegatus
GTAACTCTCATCCCTATCCCCCTTTGAGATATTCCTATGTTCTTCATGACCCCTTTCCCAACATTTTACTTGCTTTTAATGACCCTTTATGTCTACATTTTCTATATTTTTGATTGCTTAAGACCTCCCATTTCTCCTTTTTTTTGCTTTAACCTCTACCCTCCCCTGATCCATCTTCCTTAAAACTTTCAGAAAAGGCAAAACTATGGAGACAGTAAAAAGATCAGTGGTTGTCAGGTGTTAGAAGGTAGGGAGGGATGAACAGGTGGAGCACAGAGGATTTTTAGGGTAGTGAAAACTATGGAGACAATAAAAAGATCAGTGGTTGTCAGGTGTTAGGAGGCAGGGAGGGATGAACAGGTGGAGCACAGAGGATTTTTAGGGTAGTGACACTATTCTGCATGATATTATAATGGTGGATATATGTAATTACATATGTGTCCAAATCCTTAGAATGTGCAACACCAAAAGTGAAGCCTAATGTAAAATACAGACTTTGGGTGATGACGATGTATCTATG
>NW_007896317.1:0-520 GCF_000696425.1 Galeopterus variegatus
ACATAATGTGTAGGTTTCATCTAATCTCTCATGCTAGGGTTAAGCAGAATAATGTTTGACTGAGAAACTTGAAAAGCTGTATATTTTGTTTTTCAGAAGAACATGTTTCAAAACACCAAGCACTTTTTTTATACTTTTCAAAGAAACTTCAGTTTTTTGCCCAAACCATAAGTAAATTAGATTGTATTGCCAATCACAGGTTACTATTATCCTTCTCTTAAATATACCTTCTATATTATATGATTATTGAATATTGTGCATGTTTTACTTTGGCACTCTAACAGTGAGCTATAACATTGCAGAAGGAAGTAAGATGGATAGTTTTATAAAAATACATTGATTTGGTACCTTCTGAGTTTGCCCCTCTGTTAGTTTTTTTTTTAAAAAAAGCTTCTCATTATCACTTGTCGAAAACATTTTGGTTATAATAGATCATAACTGTTTGTCCCCTCTTCTCCATACTTCATAACCAGTGATGAAATTTTATAGTATACTACTATACTCCACAAGAAGCAGTTAG
>NW_007896318.1:0-520 GCF_000696425.1 Galeopterus variegatus
TTAGCCTCTTCTTTTTGTTTTTAATTGAAGTAGTATAACTTATAAAGTTACACTTTTTTTTGGAGGGGGGTGGTGCTCAAACACTTGACCTTAATGTTACAGGGCTGAGCTCTAATCAGCTGAGCAAACAGGTCAGCCCCTAAAGTTATATGTATTTTTAAATCAAAGTATAAAAGTATAACAAATCTCAGCTGTGCAATTCAGTGAATTTATACATATGAATGTACCTGACAAACCACCGCTCAGGTCAGGATAGAAAATATTTCTAGTGGCCCAGAGGCGTGCTCCCTCCTGCTGATATCTCCCAGAAGCAACTGCTGCTGTGATCTCCCTGTCTTTAAATTAGATTTGCCTGTTCTTGATTTATGTGTGGTGGTTTTGAGTGTATCTCTTTGCACAGATTTTTAAAAACAGTTGCACTAGGTATTACCACAGCCATGCATCCATCTATCCATCTACCTACCTACCTACCTACCTCTCTTATCACAGTAACTGTGTCAACATTTTTCCAGTTCAGGTG
>NW_007896319.1:0-520 GCF_000696425.1 Galeopterus variegatus
TTAAAAAATTAAAACTCCTCCGTAAATCTGAATCTTTGAGACGTGTTTTAGTCTGGTTCTCCTTCAGGTTTACCAGAGAGATGGGTTGGCCTGATATCTCTCCCCTGGTCACTGGTATTCCTGAATAAAGCTGACTTCCTATTCCAACATCAATTTGACTTTTACATTGTTTGATTTTTGTTTGGGGCAGGCAGCTGGACTTTGGTTTGATAACAAGATTTTGGCTAGCCAAGTCAGGAGCTGAATGCCCTGGGTAACAGATTCTGTCAAGCCAAGCCAGGGTTTTTGTATGGGGCAGACAGCTTGACTTGGATTCAGTAAAAACTTCACTAAAGCTCAACAAGTTTCTTGAACTTTCTTAAAGGGTAGTTGCCACATGGAATTTGAAAACATATCAATTAACTTTTCTTACTGTGCTATATTCACTCTTTTTTTAAAGCCCTCAGAACCATGCCCATGACCATTATTAATCCATTCATTAGGCAAGGCCTTGCAATCTAACCCCCTCTACAAGGCCCCA
>NW_007896320.1:0-520 GCF_000696425.1 Galeopterus variegatus
AGTTTGTACAAGACTAGAATTATTTGCATTTTTTTTCTATTTTATTTCTATTAATTTTTGCAGGGTACAGTGTGATGTTTTAATACATGCATATCCTGCACAATGATTCACTTAGGGTAGATAGCATAACTTTGTCCCCATTAGTTCACCCCTAATCTTCCCACTGACACCCACCCCTCCCAGCCTCTGGTAACCATTATAATATCTCTACTTTTTTTTTTTTAAACACACAAAGATTAACATCCTTGTTGCAAAAAGAACTCTTAAAAATGAATTAGAAAAATCTAAGCAGAAATTTGGTGAAGGACATGAGCAGATAAATCACACACCCCAAAGAGACACACATGGTTAATAGGTGCATTCTAGGATCTGGTTGTGGGTGGGAGTGGGTTGGCCCAGCCCCGTCTCAGGATCCTGAGCATCGGCTGGTGCTGGTTCTTGTGCTGACCTGGATGTGGGGGGGGGTGGGCAGGGCTGAGGCTCACGTCCCCTGTCTCTCAGGACACTTGCCCCGCCCCCC
>NW_007896321.1:0-520 GCF_000696425.1 Galeopterus variegatus
CCTGTGCCATTTTCTGAGATGAGAACACAGAAGAATCAACAGTTGGGTATAAAAGATAGCACGAATGGACCAGCTATAACTGACACTTCCATAAGTGAACACCACAGTGAGATTCTAAACATCCCAAACAGACCTTTATTTTTATTGCTCTTTTCTAAATCTCTTAGCAGTTTCACATCAGTCATATCACTTCAGTCACTCAGTAGACTCCAACATGGTCAAGCAGGCATTATTGTTTCACAGAGTAAGTTGTACCCGTCCCTCAGAGCTGTGTAGCCATTTAGGGCTAGCAAAGCACATGATGCAGGATAGGGGAGCGTGGAGTCAAAGCCCCACCCTTATCTTTTAGGGCAGCCCTGAGAAACCCCAGGGAAAGCCTCTCTTCAACACCATACCTCTCACTCTCTACCACAAGGTCAACTGAGGCAATGCATTTCAACATGCTCTGAAACATAAGAAAATGACAAGAAGCCCTTATTATTATTACATCTGAGACGTGTCTGTAACCTAAAGACAACCC
>NW_007896322.1:0-520 GCF_000696425.1 Galeopterus variegatus
CTTGGGGCTGACTGGGGGTGTGCACGGCAGCCACCATCACCAGCCCATTCTCGAATCTGCAGGCCGCATTTTCTGGATGGTTCTCTTTGGGGCAGCCTTGACGTCAGTGTTCCGTAGAGTGTAGACGATGGGACTGAGGATAGGGGCGATCACAGCATAGAAAAGGGACAGCAGAGGGTCAGTGGCCGGATGGTAGCTGGCCTTAGGGCGAACATAGACAAAGATGGCGGTGCCACAGAAGAGCGAGACGGCGACCAGGTGGGAGGAGCACGTGGAGGCGGCCTCGCGGCTGCGCAGCAGCCAGGATGCGCCCGGAGGAGCCCAGGGTGACCCGCAGTTCACTGAGCCAGGTGTCCCCGCACGCCCGGGCCGGCCCGGCCAGCTGCAGACACACGCGGCGGGGCAGCAGCAGGGGACAGGGATGGACGCGCAGCGCATTCGCAGGGCCCAGAGGCCTCGCGGGAAGAAGTAGACAGGGGGGCCGCCGGGCAGCGTCGGCTGAGACCAGCGCCACGCGAGC
>NW_007896323.1:0-520 GCF_000696425.1 Galeopterus variegatus
AAATCACAAAATTGGATTGATTGGTTTCCTTTTGAATTAATGAACACCAATCTCAGATGAGTACTCAATACTGCCCTGTAATCAAAATACTCTTATATTTTACTCCTGGTAAATTGGTTTTCCTCCTCTCTAAGATAACTATTTATTTCCCTTGATATTCTCCTCAAATATCATTTCATACTTACTTTCTTTTCAAAACTCTGCCCCCGTCACTCACCCCAAATGACAATTTCACTAATAATTCACTGAAAAAAAAAGAAGCTGCCAGATGGCAACTCCCTCAGCTTCCCACCAGCAAGTATATAAACTTTACTGCAGCAGACACTGCTAATCTATTTCCCAGCAGTTGTTTCCCCATTTATCCCTAGCTAGCCGAAACCCAGCTTGGATTAGCTAGCAGCCATGTGTTTAGGGGAGGTTGGCCTTGTCCAGCTCCAGGGCATGAATCCTGGTAAACTAAGCTGGCCATGTTTGTCTCATTCCCAGGTATAAGAGGTTATCTCAGGCATGGGCATGCAAT
>NW_007896324.1:0-520 GCF_000696425.1 Galeopterus variegatus
AGGTGCGGGAGCAGCACCAGGAGGGTGCTGGTGTCTCTGGGGATGGCTGGTGCTCAGACAAGGCTGTGTGTGTGTGTATATGTGTGCGTGTGTGTGCATGTGTGTGTGTCTGTACGTGTGTGTGCGCGTGTGTGCACGTGTGTGCGTGTGCGTGTGTGCGTGTGTGTGCGCGTGCGTTTGTGTGTATGTGTGTGTGCGCATGCGTGTGCATGCGTGTTTGTGCGTGCGTGTGCGTGTGCATGTGTGCGTGTGTGTGTGCGTGCATGCGTGTGCGTGCGTGCATGTGTGTGTGCGTGTGTATGTGTGCGTGTGCGTGTGTATGTGTGCGTGTGCGTGTGCGTGTGTATGTGTGCGTGTGCATGTGTGTAGGTGCACTTGCACATGCCAGTGGAGAGGAAGTCTCCAGTGGCTTCTCACTGTGTGTGCGAGGGACCTCATTTGTGGCCTGGCTGGGACCCGTTGGATGTTCCAGACTGGAAGCAACCTCCTGGCTTCAGAGCCACATGTCAGAGCACCCGGA
>NW_007896325.1:0-520 GCF_000696425.1 Galeopterus variegatus
GAGAAAGCAATAAAGGACATTCAAATTGGAAAGGAGGAAATCAAACTGTCTCTATTTGCAGCTGACATGTTCCTACACGTAGAAAACCCTAAAGACTCACCAAAAAATTACTCAAACTAATAATTGAATCCAGTAAAGTGGCAGGATACAAAATCAATACACACACGCAAAAATAGCCTTCCTATATGCCAACAAAGAAAATGCCAAAGAAGAAATCAAGAAAGTAATCCCATTCACAATAGCTACCAAAAATATAATAATAATAATAATAATAATAATAATAATAATAATAATAATAATAATAAATAAATGAAATACCTAGAAGTAAATTTAACCAAGGAGATGAAAGATCTCTACAATGAAACCCATAAAATATTGGTGAAAGAAAATTGAAGAGTCCATAAATAAATGGAAAGAATTAATATCATCAAAATGTTCATATTACCCAAAGTAATCTACGTTCAATGTAATCCCTATAAAAATACCAGTGACTGTCTTGTCACAATTAGGAAAAACAATC
>NW_007896326.1:0-520 GCF_000696425.1 Galeopterus variegatus
ATTAAAAATCCAAATATTGTGCAACTCAAGGTGAGGTTACAAAATAAATTTGGCAGGCATTCTTAAGCACTCATAGTCATTAAGTTACTATTTGTTAATATGATGGTTCATTAGGGAAAATTATTTCAAACAGGGCTCAGTTATTGATTCTTCTTTTGATATCTCAGAGATATCAGATGCTGCTATGTCTTCTGCTATTATTTCTCATCTCTGAACATACTAAATTTGCCCTTTATTTTCTCATTATTAACCTGCACTTTTCTGTGTTGCAACTAACTTTGAAAATGACCATTCCATTGAATGTATTAGAAATATTTGCAATGTGAGTACAAACTCTAACAAAACTAGGCTGCTGCTAGTCTATGAGAAGTCTGTATGAATTAGAAGATGTAGCCCCCAGAGTTCATGGGTTTGTGACCAGAGGGTTACCTTGCCTTTTCCTCCTCTCAGGAGACACTACCTTTCACAGCTTTCTGATCAGTGGGTAGACTAAATTTCAGCCGGAGGCTTTCCCCTTCAG
>NW_007896327.1:0-520 GCF_000696425.1 Galeopterus variegatus
AGGGTAAGTGCAAAGGTCCTGAGGTGGGGTGTGTTGGCATATCTCTGAGTAGCAGATGGTATAAATTAATGAAAAAAACATTGTGTAATTTTAAACTGGGGAAGAGTGGGCTGGAGATAAGGCTGGTAAAGTAAATTTTAGATAGATTGTGTAGCATTATCTTCTAATTTTAGTTACCAAAGGGATATGATCTTTGTCTTAGAAAGAAAACTCGTGGCAATGTAGACAATCAATCTGCTGGAGGTGGAGAGACAAAACTCAAGCCCATTACAATGGTCCACGTAAAAGATGAAGGCCTGAACTCTCAGGTCTATCCTTCCTCACCACACATTCTCAATTTGTGCTGAATCTAGACTTTACCTCTCCCTCCAGTAGGATTTTCACCTCTCCAAGAGTCACATGTTGATAAAGAGCTGTGGAGCCTTTCCTCCAGATTCTATTATTTTCCTCCCCAACCACCACTCAGTACAACAAAGGAAGAGATTCTTCTATCAGACCCACCCTCCTCACAGAGCAGAGG
>NW_007896328.1:0-520 GCF_000696425.1 Galeopterus variegatus
CTCAAACCTGTTTCATTTTACCCCATGCAGTAGCAGATGAGCCAGCTGAGGGTGGATCTGTGCAGACATGGGTGTTGGCTCACTGATGTTTTAAGGACCATGGGACCAGTTTCCTATGATTAGTGATGTTTGTGTTCTACCTAAAAATGCTTTCTCTATCCCAAGGTTGTGAATGTTGTTACCTGTATCTTCATTTAGAAACTTTATAATGTTTGTATTTACGGGCCGAGCCCGTGGCACACTCGGGAGAGTGCGGCGCTGGGAGCGCAGTAGCGCTCCCGCCACGGGTTCGGATCCTATATAGGGATGGCCAGTGCGCTCACTGGCTGAGCGCGTTGCGGCCGGTCTCAAAAAAAATAAAAATTAAAAAATAAATAAATAAATAATGTTTGCATTTACATTTTGGTCTATGATCTATTGCAAAGTACTCTTTATATGGTGTGGAATAAATCTAGGAGATTTTTTGTTTATTTATTAATATTCCAACTATCCCTTTTTCATTACATTGCATTGACAACTT
>NW_007896329.1:0-520 GCF_000696425.1 Galeopterus variegatus
ATGACGGGGTTGCAGGGAAGTTTAAACAGGTTAACATGGGTGAAGCTGGTTTATAAACGACCGATCAAAACCAAACAGGCGGAGCAGTATGGCTAGTGGCGTGGCAGGCTCTGTTCACTGCGGAAGTAAGAACAAGAGACCCCCATCCCCGCAGGGGTCAGGATGGTGTGAGAGACGTAAACCGCACACACAGGCAACGACAGCACAGCCAGGGATGGACTGAAAGTGCCGTGACGAAGTTACGAGCAAAGCAGCACGCTTCCAAGAGGACGGGGCTCTGTGTTCAGATGGGGAGGGGCAGTGAATCAGGGAGCTGCACTTTCGAATGGGTCTGGAAACTTGGGATTTCACAGAGGTGGGATTTCACTGGGAAGGTGGATTCTTCAAAGCAGGAAGCTTCTGTCATTCAAGGATTGAGACCAAGAGCAGGGCCAGCGACGTTGGCAAGAACACTGGCGAAATCACGAATTAGGAGCCCCTGGCTGGGTCAATCTGCACTAAGCTGAGAAGAGCCCTTAGA
>NW_007896330.1:0-520 GCF_000696425.1 Galeopterus variegatus
TGTTTCTAGAGATCCCATCCTATGGCAGCAAATGGTTCTGTTCTTATCAATGGCATTTGATACAATTGTAGGCTTTAGAGTCTACATGCTCGTTTCTAGTTGGCCATTACCACTCTACCATCCACTTTCCTATTTTTTCAGAATTCTATTCCATCATTTCCTCTCCAGGTAATTTGCTCTTGTATTTTAATATATTTCCACTCCTTGCTGGCATTTTTTTGGTTGTTATTAGTTTAAAGAGATAAAGAAGAATAGCACCTGTAGCTAACTGCAATGTTTAACATGGTATCCTGGCCAAATTTTAATGTGTTTTTTCTGTCTTCTTAACTTTCCTAAATTATTTCACATAAAAATGGCTTTCTCAAAATAGGACAGATATAAAATTACCACATCTTTAAAAATTGTTTTCAATGGGCTGGCCTGGTGGCGCACTGCTATAGTGCGCCGCTTGGGCAGCGTGGTGGCGCTGCCGCCGAGGGTTCGGATCCCACATACAGACCAGCCGCTCACTGGCTGAGCG
>NW_007896331.1:0-520 GCF_000696425.1 Galeopterus variegatus
GGTGAGACTGAGGGTGGGAGAGACTTGAGCATGCTCAGCGCTGATGGGGGGACACACAGAGGCGGAACATTTGTCACTGTAGTAGAAGGGGTGTTGCAGAGGAAACGGTGTCAGAGGCTGGCGGGGAGGAGACAGCAGTCAGTGGAGGGGCAGGAGGCAGGGGAGCAGGAGCAGGAGCGTGAGCAGAGTGCGGCTCGGGAGAGGCGACTGACAAACACACGGGCCCTCCCCCTCTGGTGGCACTTCAGCGGCACCAGCCCTCGGGTAGAGTCAGAGAAGGCCAATGCTGGACTGAGACAGGGTGGAGGGCTTTCTGGATGAGCGCGATGAAGTGAGGGGAAGGAGGGAAGACAAGGGGAGCAGCTGGTGAGTGGGGAGAGAGCAAGTGAGAGGACCAGAGGCGCTGATGAGGTGGAAGAAAGGGTGTGTGTGTGTGGGGGGAGGGGGGTTATTCAAAGAAAAAACTGGAAGGAGAGGGGCCTGTGAGCAGAATGTAAGATGACTGCGTTTGTGATTTCAC
>NW_007896332.1:0-520 GCF_000696425.1 Galeopterus variegatus
ATTGAGTCATGGGGGTGGATCCCTCATGAGTGGATTAATGCTCTCCCTGGGGGAGGGGGGAGTAATGAGTGGGTTCTCGCTCTATTTGTTCCCACGAGAGCTCGTTGCTTAAAAAGACCCTGGCACCTTCTCTCTCTCTCTTGCTTCCTCTCGCCATGTGATCTGCTTGTACCCGCCGGCTACCTGCCACTTTCTGCCGTGCGTAAAAGCAGCCTGCGGCCCATGCCAGATGCGGCTGTCCCAGAATCATAAGCCAAATAAATCTCTTTTCCTTATAAATTACCCAGTCTCCGGTATTTCTGTCATAGCAACACAAAACAGACTAAAACATCACTGCCTGTCTGAAAAGGAATTCTTCTGGCTGAATATGTTCATGGGTTGTGTCAAATGACTTTTACTGGGTTGGGTTGGGTTCTTCTCCTGCTTGGCCCATGGAACCTTGGCCACTTTTAGGGCAGCCTGAGGGTCTGAGTCTGCCCCAGGATGTACGACGGGGCTATGCTTTACACACAGCAGGTGC
>NW_007896333.1:0-520 GCF_000696425.1 Galeopterus variegatus
GGTTGATAAAGAATTAATTTTGTTTTGTATATTATATGAAAATTAGAGAACAACTAAAAATGATGTAAAGATAAATGAAAAGTTTTCAATTATTTTCCTTATTGTGGAACATGTGGCAGCAGATATAAAGGAATGAGAGAAACATCATTAATATGTCTGTTACCCAGTTCTTAACTTTATTTGGAAATCAGGAAAATTCACTCATCTTTAAGTTGCAATCTCCCTTAAGAAAGTAAAAACAATTTTTTTGCAAATTCTATTTTTGCGAATTGTCTTTAAGCCTATTATCAGTATAATTTAATTATCTATATACATTTAAATAAAAGCTACAAAAATATTTTAACCTTCTTAACTCAATTTTGATTGGATATGAGTTCACAAATACAAAAAAGTCTTAGTCGTGTTGTGCACATTGGAAAAAGGAGTACTAGAGCGTAAATATGAAGACTTGAAACCCGTCCCGAATCTGATACTAATAGCCATGGGTATTGTTTCTTTGTCTGTAAAATTGGTACATGAT
>NW_007896334.1:0-520 GCF_000696425.1 Galeopterus variegatus
GCGGGAGCGCCTCCGCGCTCCCAAGCGGCGCACTCTCCAGTGCGCCACCGGGCCGGCCCTACATATTTGGTTTTTTGACACAATTTTAGTATACACAAAATTTTATATTTTCATCAATTTAAAATACTCATGATTAAATAAAAGTTTACCTTAATTCAGATAATATTCTGACAAATGCTTCAACTTTTATTATTTTAATAAAACAGAGTATCTGGAATTGTTA
Source organism: Galeopterus variegatus (assembly GCF_000696425.1). Classification (NCBI taxonomy): domain Eukaryota; kingdom Metazoa; phylum Chordata; class Mammalia; order Dermoptera; family Cynocephalidae; genus Galeopterus; species Galeopterus variegatus. Next base: position 224 of record NW_007896334.1, read on the forward strand.
TTAAACTTTAAAAGCCATTTCATCCAACTTTTGAAATATTACAAAACTACATTTGTTATATTTTTTCATAGAGCCACGTAAGTCAGGAAAACAAAATGTCTTGAATCAACAAAGGGATGGCAATAGCAAAATTGATCTGATGACAATAAGCTGGAATTCAAGCACTTTTCTATAAATTTGTGCATTTGGATCTCATTTTCATTCTTTTTTTTCTTTGTCATAGTCTGTTTAAAAGGCCTTAAAGCCCTTCGATTTTTTTTCTTTTTTAAAAAAATGCATTTACGTTTTTATTTTTGT
>NW_007896335.1:0-520 GCF_000696425.1 Galeopterus variegatus
GGAGCGCCGCCGCACTTCCCAAGCGGCGCACTATCCAGTGCGCCACCGGGCCGGCCCTTTAATTTTTTACTGTGGTAAAATACACACAACATAAAATTTACCATCTTAACCATTTTTAAGTGTACAGTTCAGTGATATTAAGTACATTCATATTGCTGTGCAGCCATCATTACCATCTATCTTCAGAATTCTTTTCATTTTGCAAACTGAAACTACATACTCTTTAAGCAGTGACTCTCTATTCCTTCTCACCCCTGCCCCTGGCAACCACCATTCTACTTTCTGTCTCTATAAATGTGACTGCTCTAAGTACCTCATGTAAACAAAATCATACAATATTTGTCTTTTTGTGACTGGCTTATTTCCCTTAGCATAATGTCTTCAGGTCGGTTCATCCACGTTGTAGCATGTGTCAGAATTTCCTTCCTTTTTAAAGCTGAATAATATTTCATTCTATGGATGTCCCATATTTTGCTTATTCATTCGTCTGTACAGGGACACTTGTTTTGCTTCCACCTTT
>NW_007896336.1:0-520 GCF_000696425.1 Galeopterus variegatus
CCTTCTGTTGTGGACAGTGTGTGAAGCATGCATAGAAAGTCTTCCCCCATTGGGGATTTTTTAAAAAGTTCTCAGTGTCCTGGAATTCCTCCACTGGTAACAATGAGGTTTGGGACACAGGTGAAGCCCATGATCACCCTGAGTCTGAGGGTATCAGCTTCCTGAGCTGGGTTTCAACCTCCACTGGGATGCACTGTGAAACCTGTAGGAAGATGGGACCCAGGAAGAGGCCTGGAGAAGTCACTGCCCGGAAGAGTTTGGGAAGGTTGTCCTCTCACTTGGCTCTTTCTTTTGAGTGGGCTGCTCCTGAATTCCATGGACATCAGGCTCAAGACTGTAGGGCCTCGTCTTGAGCCTGGGCCATGTTCCTCCTATCCTAGGACATGGCCAGGGTCTCTTTGCATGAGCAGCCAAGCAGCTTGCTGAGAAAGATCCCATCCCAAGGTAATTAAACACCACCCAAGGAAAATGTCTCATGTCCGAGGGAAGCCACCAAGTCATTTCAACCCCTGGTCCAGCC
>NW_007896337.1:0-520 GCF_000696425.1 Galeopterus variegatus
TTTTTGTTACAAGATCAGTGTGTCTCATTCAGTCGTTGTAACTTTACATTTTTTCCAAACTTTTTTTTATGGAGGTAAAATACACATAACATATAATTCACCTTTTTAGCCATTTAAAAATGTACAACTCAGTGGCTTCGGGGACGTTCAGAATGTTGTGTAACCATCACCAGTCTCTAGTTCCCCATATCACCCCATTACCTCCTAAACAAGCCCTGTACCTGTGGGCAGTCAGTCACTCTCTGTTCCCCCTTTTTCTCATCCCCAGCAACCACTAATTTATTTTCTGTGTCTACAGATTTGCCTATTCTGGGCATCTCATATAAATGGAAACCTACAATATGTGGCCTTCTTTAATTCAGCATGTTTCCAAGGTTCACCCACGTGCTAGCATAGACCAGTACCTCATTCCTCCCCCGACTTTCCCCCACTCATTCCTTTTCTATACTTCAAAATATGTTAACATTTACTTGTACATATTTGTGGGGTACAGTGTGTTGTTTCAGTACATGCATATACT
>NW_007896338.1:0-520 GCF_000696425.1 Galeopterus variegatus
GCGGGCGCGACACCGAGGGTTGCGATCCCGTTGCCGGTCAGTAAAAAAGACAAAAAGGAAATAAAAAAAAGTTCCACCTCTTAGTACTATTACCATGGCAATTAAATTTCCACATGCATTTCAGAGGGGACAAACACTCAAACCATAGCAAGTAATATTAGCCTTTTAATATATTTTGTAAAGGGTCCCCTCCTTTCTATTTTCTGGAAGAAATTGTGAAAATTTGGTAGAATTTTCCACTTAAAATATCTGGGCCTGGAGATTTCTTTTCTGGGAGGTTTTAAATTGCTCATTCACTTTCTTTGGTGGCTACAGGACTAGTCAGATTTTCTATTTCGTTTTGATTGAGTTTTGGTAGTTTGCGGTTTTGAGGAATTGGTCCATTTCTTAAAGTTGTCAAATTTATCACTTCAAAGTTGTTTATAGCATGCCTTTGTCATCTTTGTAATAAAAGAGCTATAAGGGGCCGGCCCGGTGGCGCACTGGATAGTGCACCGCTTGGGAAGCGCGGCGGCGCTCC
>NW_007896339.1:0-520 GCF_000696425.1 Galeopterus variegatus
CATAAACTTTTTATAAAGCATCAGTGATTTCACCATTCTTCCACCCAAGCTTCACCATAAATGTGATGTTTGTTCGTGATTCAGTTTTGGCAGAATTCGTGTTGCTCTGATATGGGCTGTTTTCAAATGGATGTCTTGTACTTCTTTGTGCCTCTGACTAGATACTGTTCAGACATGTTATGACAAGTGAGTATGAATGTATTTTGGTGCAAAAAAATTTCACAATCCATGTGTAGTTTTTTCATAAATGCACTTTCTATGAACTTTTTGAAGACCCCTTGTATATATTGGCATTATCTTAGTGTTTGAGTATAATATTTAGGTTCTAATTTAAAGAGGTAGATACCTAAGGACTGTTCTCGCAAATTTTTAGTGTTTAACTCTCACAGCTCAGTCTGGTCCTCTTTTTTCTCAGGTTTGAGTAGCACTCACTCATCTTACATCTTGATAAGTTTGTTGGAGCTTGTCTACAGTTAACTGGAGCATTGGAGTTTTAGGGAAATTTAACACCAAATCTATA
>NW_007896340.1:0-520 GCF_000696425.1 Galeopterus variegatus
ATAAAATACAACTTAATTTTTCCTTTATGAATAATGTTTTTGTGTTTTATCTTAAAAAAAACTATTGTATCCCCATATGTGTAGATTTTTTCCATTTTATTTTAGAAGTTTTATAGTTTTGCATTTCTACATTTATGTATATGAACTATTTTGAGCTAACTTGTATAAGTTGTAAGATCTGTGTTTAAGTTCTTTTTACCTGTATATAGATACCTAATTTTTTCTGCATCGTGTTTTGGGAAATGCTACAATTTCTTCATTGAATTTCTTTTATGCCTTTGTAAAAAACAGCTGACTACATTTGTGTGGGTCTATGTCTGTGTTTTTTATTCTGTTTTCTTGATCTATGTATCTGTCCTTTAAATGATAACATACGGTCTTGATTATTATAGGTTTATAATAAGTACTGTAATTGGGTAGTTTGTGTCCTCTCTATGTCACTGTTGTGTTGGCTATTATAGGTCTTTCACTTTTCCATATCAACTTCAGAATAAGTTTGTTCATACCTAAATAATAGTTT
>NW_007896341.1:0-520 GCF_000696425.1 Galeopterus variegatus
AAGAAAAAAAAATGGAAGAGGATATCCAAGAATTGTGGTGCAATTACAAAGGGTGTAAGTACGTGTAATGGGACTAGCAGAAGGAGAGGAAAGAGAGAAAGGAGCAGAAGAAATATTTGAAGGATAATGGCTCGGAATTTCCCAAAATTAATGACAGAAACCAAATCAAAGATACAAGAAGCTCAGATAACACCAAGCGGGATACATACCAAAAAAGCTACACCTAGGCTTATCATATTCAAACCACAGAAAATCAAAAATAAAGAGATAAAGTCTTGAAAGGAACTGGGAGGTGGGGAAACACATGACCTACAGAGGAAAAGGGTCAGAGTGACATCAGACTTCACATCGGAATTCGTGCAAGTGAGAAGACTGAAGCAAAATACTAAAAGTGCTGAAAGAAGAAAACCCACCACTGGAATTCTTTATAGCGTGAAATTATCCTTCAAATACGAAGGAAGAGTAAGATTTTCTCAGAGTCTGAGAGTATTGCAGCTGGTAGATCTGCCTTGCAAGAAAT
>NW_007896342.1:0-520 GCF_000696425.1 Galeopterus variegatus
ATCATTAGACAAAGCTCATTGATCTAAATAAACTCTTCAGACCAAGCTCATCGATCTTAGTAAACTCATCAGACCAACCTCAACGATCCAACTAAATGCATCAGACCAAGCATATCCTTCTAAATAAACTCATCAGACCAAGCTCATCGATCAAAGCAAACTCATCAGAGAAAGCTAATCGATCTAAGTAAACTCATCAGACCGAGCTCTTCGACCTAAGTCAACTCATAGGACCGAGCTTATCGATCTAAGTAAACAGATCAGACTGAGCTCATCGATCTAAGTAAGCTCATCAGACAGAGCTCATCGATCTATGTAAACTAATCAGACCAAGCCCATCGATCTAAGTAAACTCATCAGACCAAGCTTATCGATCTAATTAAACTCATCGGATAGAGCATATTGATAAAACTAAACTCATCAGACCAAGCTCATCGATCTAATTAAATTCCTCGCACTGAGCTCATCGATCAAAGCAAACTCATCAGAGAAAGCTAATCGATCTAAGTAAACTCATCAG
>NW_007896343.1:0-519 GCF_000696425.1 Galeopterus variegatus
GTATATATTATATTTATATTGTCCATTTGATACTTTTAAAGTAGAATCCACTACTCTTGAATTTTTTTGCATTTTGATTATATCCATCTTTCTTCTCTTTTAAATTTTTTTGTATAAATATTATATTTAAGTGATTATCTTCTAGCCCCTAAAACTTGTTCATATACAACTATATGTCTCTTATCTTTTATTTTTTCCATTGTAATTGTCTCAATTTACCTGACTCTGCCTGTCTTGTGATTTTTTTTTTTTTACTTTACATATGACTCGGTGAATAATACGTGTATAGATACTTACTGTTATTTTCACTGACTGAGCATGTATCTTCTTTTCTTTGCATGATGGTGTAAGTTGACATTAGTTTTTAGTTTTAGCAATACCCAGTTTCAACTATAGTTTTATTTGTAATGAGCTACATCCTGTCTAGTTTTCTATTAGTGTTTTGTCTACTATTTTTTAATTATATGTGAGTTTTGGATTTGCTATTTTAGTCTTCTATTCAGTTTCCTGTGATGATCC
>NW_007896344.1:0-519 GCF_000696425.1 Galeopterus variegatus
TGATGAGTTTACTTAGATCAATGAGCTTGCTTTGTTGTGTTTAGTTAGTTCGATGAGCGTGGTCTGATGAGTTTACATAGAGCATTGAGCTTGGTCTGATGCGTTTACTTAGATTGATGAGCTTGGACTGATGAGTTTCATTAGATCGATGAGCTTGGTCTGATGCGTTTACTTAGATTGATGAGCTTGGACTGATGAGTTTCATTAGATCGATGAGCTTGGTGTGATGAGTTTACTTAGATCAATGAGCCGGGTCTGATAAGTTAAATTTAATCGATGAGCTTGGTCTGATGAGTTTCTTAGATCGATTTGATTGGTCTGATGAGTTTTCTTAGAAATATTTGCTTGGTATGATGAGTTAATTTAGATTGATTTGCTTGCTCTGATGAGTTTACTTAGATAGAATAGATTAGTCTGATGGGTTTCCTTAGATTGAAGAGCTTGGTCTGATCAATTTATTGGATCCATGAACTTGGTTGGATGCATTCTCTTATATCAATTAGCTTGGTCTGATGAGTT
>NW_007896345.1:0-519 GCF_000696425.1 Galeopterus variegatus
CTTTATTTGCTCTTAACGTAAATAGAACATGTGAAATAAACTTTTATATAGCTTACTAAATATTGAATAAACTAAAATGCCTAAAAAGTTTTTTTCATACCCGAGAACTAAACTTTTTTCTGCACTTGAACACTTCGATAAATCATAATTATTAGTTTACAGATGGGAAGCTTACTTGCAAATGTTCTAATGATGAATTCTTCCTTTAATTCTTCCTTAATTATTCCTTTAACTCTTCCTTAATTTTGATATAAAGTAAGACCTGCGTGTTTCAGGTATTGCTGAAGAATCTAGTAAAACTACAATACTTCCTCTACTGGATATATGTGAAATTGTCTCTTTGTTTAGTAGTTGTACCTCCTCTTCCACAGCAGGAAACAGCACTCAGACTTCTATTATTTTTTCCTACTTCCTCAATTTCTGCTATCTATACTTTCTTTTTCCTTTCTTTCTTTCTTTTTTTTTTTTTTGTCCTTTTTGAGACCGGCCGCAACGCGCTCAGCCAGTGAGCGCTGTGAG
>NW_007896346.1:0-519 GCF_000696425.1 Galeopterus variegatus
GAGCTCAGTCTGATGAGTTTCCTTAGATCGATGTGCTTTGTCTGATGAGTTTACTTAGATCGATAAGCTCGGTCTGATGAGTTTAATTTGATCGATGTGCTTGGTCTGATGGGTTTACTTAGATCAATGTGCACGGTCCATTGAGTTTACTTAGATCGGTGGGCTCGGTCTGATGAGGTTACTTTGATCTATGTTCTTGCTCTGATTAGTTTACTTAGATCGATTAGCTTTCTCTGATGAGTTTACTCAGATCGATGATCTCACTCTGATGAATTTACTTAGATCGATGTGCTTGGTCTTACGAGTTTACTGAGATCGATGGGCTTGGTCTGATGAGTTTATGTTGATCGATGAGCTCGGTCTGAGGAGTTTACTTAGATGGATGAGCTCAGTGTGATCAGTTTACTTAGGTCGATTAGCACGGTCTGGTGAGTCTACTTAGAACTATGAGCTGGGTCTGATAAGATTACTTAGATCAATGAGCTCAGTCTGATGAGTTTACTTAGATCAATGAGCTTG
>NW_007896347.1:0-519 GCF_000696425.1 Galeopterus variegatus
TCAATAATCATCTCTCTCCCATAGCAGCTTCCCCTCGATACCACGTTCCTCTTCTACCTCATCTTTCTTCAGTCCTTCAGAGATGAGCATTTTGAGTATTTCTCTGCCTTGACTGTTTCTGCATTCTTACCTTCCATTCATTCTTCAACCCAATGAAATTGGATCTTCTCTCTTCAAATGTCACTCAAACTTCACTTGCCAAAGTTAAATGATCTCCTCATTCTAAGACCCAGTGAACATTGTTAGCCTCTTATTTGATGTTTGTACCATTTGGTATTGATTACTTCTTCCTTGAAGTAGATCTCTTCCTAGAATTCTCAGGCTTTTACAGACTCCCTCCTCTATTGACTTTGTAAATACTAATGTTCCCCAGGATCCTCTTTGACTATGTATTTTTTCCTTCGATTTACTTTCTTTTTTACCTCCTTTTTTCCCCTTTTTCTTTGTCTTTCCTTTTCCCCCCCTTTCTTTTCCTCCTGTTTTTTCCCCTCCACTCTCTTCTCTTCCTATTCTACACTC
>NW_007896348.1:0-519 GCF_000696425.1 Galeopterus variegatus
TGGGGGCCCATTTACCCAACGGATGGGGGGCACCAGGGGAGCAGTGGCTTCTAGGATTGGGGGTGACCGGCCATCTGTTTATGAGGAGTTTTCGGGAACTTGACCCTGGGGAAAGGCAGATGGTTTCTTAGGTCCTGAAAAGTGGGGTCCCCCCTATAGTTTGGAAAACAGGGGAGATTAAACTGTTGCTGATACTCCTCCTCATCTAGGATATCTTCATGAAGGGCCTTATGGTCAGTGGTAATGAAAGCATCTGCTTGGCCTAGAACATCTTGGCCTAATAGGTTGGCTGCCAATCTGGCAGCAATGAGAGGTTTTACTTCCCCTTTTGTGCCATCAGCATCTTCCCAGTGAAGGATTTCATGGGTTTCCTACATTGGGGTTTTTCCCCCTACTCCCAAAATTTGGGGGCCTGGAATTAACTTCCAGCTCGAAGGGACTTCCTCCCGTCTAAGGACTGTTCGATCCGTCCCCGTGTCAACAAGGCATCGGAACTCTTTGCCTTGAATTTTAAGATTC
>NW_007896349.1:0-519 GCF_000696425.1 Galeopterus variegatus
ATTTGCTTACAATGGATGTGCTGAGCCAGACCCAACTGGACCCAAGGTGAGGGCCCTGACCGAACTATTCTATTTTTCCAACAATCCACCCCTTCAGGGTCCTCGCCATACAATCTACTCATTCAGAATCTTCTGCAACGTTCCGTTAGTGAGGATAAATGACCCTTACATTTACATATTACACATTCCATCCCAGTCCCAAAAGTCTTTAGCTTGTTGTAGCACCAACTCAAAAGTCCAAAGTCCAAAGACTCCTCTTAGACCAAAAAGCAAAAGTCCTTCCAGCCATTAACCCGTAAAGAGTCAGAAACAAGTTTATCTACTTCCAAGATATAGTGGGACAGATGTTGGGTACATATTCCCATTCCAGAAAGGAGGAATAGAAAAGGAAAAGCAGTCCCCAAATAAATCCAAAACCCAAACAGGGCAAACGTTAAGCACACTGGGACACCTGGACTCCTGAAGTGTTGGGCAACCTCGCTCCTACAACTCCACCAAGTGCAGACCATTGAGCTGCCT
>NW_007896350.1:0-519 GCF_000696425.1 Galeopterus variegatus
TGTAAACTCATTCCCCTGAAATTGTACATAAGCATTCCCTCATTTCTAGTTACTGTGACTATTGCTTTATTTTAGACACTCACCATCTCCGACCTGTGGTTCTGACTGCCTCTCTGATCCAGGCTTGGTTCTGTGACTAGAGCGACCTTTCCAAACTTGAAATCATTTGGGAGTGGCCTCTTTGTCAAAGTTCTCCGTGTACCACCTGAAGGATAAAAATCTGATTTCCACAGCTAGGCATGATTGATCTATTTCCTATCAATGCTCCAGTTTTCTTTTTCAGCTTTGACTCTCCATCCATCTTTCACCCATTAGCAATACCAGTCTCTTGGCAGCACATCAAACAGACAATGCTCTTTCACGCCTCCAGGTTTGGGCAGGTGCCGTTCCTCTTGCCTGGAATGCTTTCCCATCCTTCTCAGGCTGAGAACATTACTTTTCCATGTTCTTTTTGTTCTGTGAAAAAAATTTTTTTTTGCCTGACATTTCTAGGCAGACATTGGTTCTTTTTTTTTTTTT
>NW_007896351.1:0-519 GCF_000696425.1 Galeopterus variegatus
TGAAGGGCACTAGTTTCTGTCAAAACTAGTTATTTATATGAGTGCTTTTCTAATAAGTACTCCTATCATTTTTGTAATCAATACCCTTGGAAATCTACATCATGCCCTAAATTGCATGTCTTATAATTCTTGTTGCTCTCTTTGCTAAAGCCATATTTTGATGCAAAATATTTGTATTATAGATTATTCTGGACAAAAAAAAAATTACATATAGTATAGAAAACATCAAAGCAAAGGTTTTTAAGAATCACATGTAGTGATCATGTCTAATCTCTCTTTGAAATCACAGTTTGCTTTTCCAAGTCCTTTCTTCCATTGCACTTTACAGGTCTCCCTGAATTTAAATTGGTGAACTGAATGAAAATTTTTCCTGTTAAAGATTAGCCTTTAAATACTTAAGTTGGCTCTTAAAAATTTATTTCATTAAAAAGTAGTGGTTTTTTTTTCTTTTTTTTCCTTACTATTTGCTGTCAAAGAAGAAAACAAAGGACATGTTTGTAATTATTCTACATATATAAA
>NW_007896352.1:0-519 GCF_000696425.1 Galeopterus variegatus
TGGGCCTCCCACCTTCCCCCTGGTATTGCGGCCCCCTGTGTGGTTATCTCCCACACCAGGGTGTGAGCCCCCCGTGGGAGTATCCCACAGCACACAGTTCTTCTTTGAATCCCCCCGGCGTGAGCCAGCTTGGCGCCCTCAGGCCGTCAGCTCTCTGGCAGGATCAAGCAGGCTCGTGGGCACCCCGGTCACCCCTCTCCCAACCAGAAATCAGTCTGGGGTTTTTCTGAACAGAAGGCCACAGAGATGGTATCTGCCTCCTGGAAGCAGAGAGTTTACCTGTGGCCAAAGCCCCAGGTGTGGTGGAGTGACAGTCTGGCCGGGATCCTCTTCCTTGCCCTCCCAATGCTGGCCAGGGGCTCCCTATGCCACCAGCCCCGCCAGAGATCCGTGGGTGGAGTGGGATTGGTGTCTTGTCCACAGGCCCTGGGGGGCCCCGCACTGAGGCACACAAGTGGCTTGGCTCAGTGAGGAGCCGCGCCAAGCGAAAATGGCTGGCTTGCCCGATCTGAGCCGGCC
>NW_007896353.1:0-519 GCF_000696425.1 Galeopterus variegatus
GAGAACCCAGAAATCAATCCACAAGCTTACAGCCAGCTGATATTTGACAAAGACAGCAAGATGATAGATTGGGGAAAAGACTGCCTCTTCAATAAATGGTGCTGGGAAAAGTGCATATCCATATGTAGAAGAATGAAACTAGACCTTTATCTCTTGCTGTAAACCAAAATCAACTCAAAATGGATTAAAGACTTAAATATAAGACCTGAAACTATAAAACTCCTAAAAGAAAACATAGGAGAAACACTTCCAGAAGTAGTACTAGGCAGAGACTTTATGAATAGGACCCCAAAAGCATCATCAGCAAAAGGAAAAATAAACAAATGGGATTATATCAAAATAAAAAGCTTCTGCACAGCAAAAGAAACAGTTAACAGAGTGAAAAGACAACCTACAGTGTGGGAGGAAATATTTTCACACTATGCATCTGATGAAAGATTAATATCCAGATTATATATGGAACTCAAACAACCTAACAGTAAAAAAAACAAGTAACCTGATTAAAAAGTTGGCAAAGAA
>NW_007896354.1:0-519 GCF_000696425.1 Galeopterus variegatus
AAGAGAGAAAGAGCAGAACAAAAGAACTGTAGAACAAACACAATACAGTGAACAAAATGAAAATAATAAGTCCTTCACTATTGCTTTAAACAAAATCGGTTATATTTCCCAATCAAAAGACAGAGTGGTTCAATGAATGAAAAACCAAGATTCAATTCCATGATGTCCATCAGAAACTCACCTTAGATTTAAGGACCCAAGTAAGCTGAAAGTGAACAAATGGAAAAGATATCCTGTGCAAATGGTAAGCAAAAGAAAACAGAGATGGTTATACTTATAGACAAAATAAACTTTTAAGTCAAAAATGGTCTCTAGAGACATAAAAAAGGTCATTAAATAATGAAAAAAGGGTCAATTTGATAGGGAGTTATAACAACTGTGAATCTACATGCACACAACATCACAGAGCACCTAAATATATTAAGGAAATATTGACAGATTTTAAGGACAAAATTCACAGCAATGAAGACTTTACTACTCCACTTTCAACACTGGATAAACCATTCAGCAAAAAAACAT
>NW_007896355.1:0-519 GCF_000696425.1 Galeopterus variegatus
AAAGGATTATTTGAAGCACTTTTGAAATTTCTACATAGTTTAAATTGTTTGGTATTCATAGCAGCATTGTATTAAAGGCTTGTTTATTTTTCAAAAGTCGTGGGGTAGTTTTGTTTTCCTATGAAAAGATTTATTCCAAAAAGTATTCTTCATATCATCAGCATAATATCAGTACCTCAAATCTCATATACATTCACTATATATATGAAATTTTAAAAAAGGTAAATACATCAATATGAAACATCAAAATTTTGTTTATTATATGCTTTAAATATAAAATTGTAGGTGTTAAACCATTTGAATATTGATGAAAAGATAGTAAAAATACCTAAAGGTTTATAAAAATGTTAAATGATATGCAGAAAGATACAAAAGTTGCAAGAGAATTCTGAAGTAGCCAAAATTATACCAACATGTGTTAAATTCTGAAATTAAAAATTTTTTAATTTCTAGAAATAAAAAAACAAGACTAACTTGTATTAATATATTCATAGCAAGAATCACTAAATTGGATAAATT
>NW_007896356.1:0-519 GCF_000696425.1 Galeopterus variegatus
CCTTTAAAAACAAGTGCTTGTGTTCTAATAAACGGAACTGCCTCGACAGAACCCCTGCCGCATCTGAGTGTCCTTTAATAGGGCTGGTTTGGGGCCGGCGGTGTGCTCACCTCTCTTCATGGCTCTCTTCCCCCATATCCTTCCAAAGGGGACTGGAGGGAAAGAGGAATCTGGGCCATTCGCTCGCTCACCAGAAGGAACGAGGCTAGTGCTGTTCGGGTTGGCCGGCAGCAGACCCGACAAGTGAGCTTTAATCAGATGAACGTTTTTTAAGTGGGTACAGAAATCAGAGACAGAATAAGTCACAGAGATTGGAAGATGCAGCAGGTGCTCTCCTGTTGAACTTGAAGAAGAAAACTGTCATGCCATTAAGAAGAATACATCAGGAAATGTCATGCAGCCTCTAGAAGCTGAGAGTGGCTCCCAGACGACAACCATCAGGGTCCTCTGTTCTACAGTTACAAGGCATGGAATTCTGCCAATGACCACAAGAACAAGGAGAAGATCTTGAGATACAGG
>NW_007896357.1:0-519 GCF_000696425.1 Galeopterus variegatus
TATCTTTCCATCTTCTTGTGTCCTCTTTAATTTCTCTCAGCAGTGGTTTGTAGTTCTCCTTATAGAGATTTTTCACATCCTTGGCTAACTAAATTCCTAAGCATTTTATTTTTGTGTGGCTATTGTAAATGTGCAAGCTTTCTTGATTTCTCTTTCTGCATGTTCACTATTGGAAAATAGAAATGTTACTGATTTTTGTGTGTTGATTTCGTATCCTGCAACTTCGCTGAAATCATTTATCAACTCCAAGAGTTTTTTTGTAGAGGCTTTAGGCTTTTCAATATTGGATCATCTCATCTGCAAATAGAGACAGTTTGACTTCATCCTTTCCAATCTGGATGTCTTTTATTTCCTTCTCTTCTCTGATCACTCTGGCTAGTATTTCCAACACTTTGTTGAATAGGAGTGGTGAGAGTGAGCATCCTTGTCTAGTTCCTGTTCTTAAAGGAAAAGATGAAAGCTTTTCCCCATTCAGGATGATATTGACAGTGGGTTTATCATATATGGCTTTAATTATGT
>NW_007896358.1:0-519 GCF_000696425.1 Galeopterus variegatus
GGGTCAGTAATGCCGTGACTGTAATGGGAAGCAGCATCATTGCTCAGGAGAGCTGCCACACTGCCCAGGCAGAGGCCCATAGGAGTGAGAACATGCCACCTGCATCAGCCTCCCAGGCAGTGGCCAGCTGTTGTTGGGGAGAGTGGGTCCCAGGTAGTAGGGATTAGTAAGGTGTCACAGGTTGGACTTCCCAGGAAGTAGCTTCTGAGAGGGAGATTAGTGTGCAGGAGATTTATGAAGGTGTTTCTCATTTCAGCACCTATGGGAGGGAGAGGTGGGAAGGAAGCAAGAGTGGGCAGCAGGAGAAGTCGGGCTTTAGTCCAGCCATGAGGGAAACCTCAGCCAACCTCAGGGTGAGCTCTGAGGCTGGAATGGCCCTGCTGAGTTACCTGAGGTTGAAGAATGAGGGCCAGGCCTTTATCTGCCACATCAGTCATGGAAGTGGCCCTGGGAAAGGGACCCAGCCTTGCTTGACAAGGTGGCTGTCTTAATGGGGGCATCCCTGTAGAGCTATCTGCA
>NW_007896359.1:0-519 GCF_000696425.1 Galeopterus variegatus
TGGTGCAGTGTGACAGGAGCTAGAGAAGTAGGTGTACCCCACTCAAATGCCAAGTGAAAACGGTGATTCTATACCTGAAATCATTGAGGGGGCATAATAGAGGTTAGCTCTGAGTTGGACCTTGAGGAGTAGATAGGAGATATACTGTCAGAGGGGTAGGGTGGTACGGCAGGAACAAGACCAGCGTGGGGGAAAAAATGGAAGTCTGAAAGTGCATGAGGTAGGCAGTATAGAGGGGGTTCAGTTTGGTGTGTCAAGGTAACAGGCAGTAAGGTGATTTGGGGCCATATTATAAAGAGCCACTACTCCCTAATCTTAGCCCTCAACACGTTTAAGTGGTCAAGAGACAGTACATCACCTATGGGTTCTTGCTCACTTGTTCTTTCCTCTGGTTTTATCATTTCCTAGGCAGTCCCATCTGCCTATCTAGCTTAGATGGTATTCACAGAACTACAGTGAATTAACTTGCTGGCTAAGAATATAGAAGTAAGGTTAGCCTCTGAGAATGAAAGTAATAAA
>NW_007896360.1:0-519 GCF_000696425.1 Galeopterus variegatus
ACACCATATTAATAAAATCAAACACAAGGACCATATGATCATCTCTATAGATGCTGAAAAGTGTTTGATAAAATTTAACACTCATTCATGACAAAGACCCTCTATAAGTTAGGTATAGACGGAAAGTATCTCAACATAATTAAAGCCATATATGATAAACCCACTGCCAATATCATCCTTTAAGAACAGGAACCAGACAAGGATGCCCACTCTCAGCATTCCTATTCAACATAGTGTTGGAAGTACTAGCCAGAGCAATCAGAGAAGAGAAGGAAATAAAGGGCATCCAGATTGGAAAAGATGAAGTCAAACTGTCCCTGTTTGCAGATGACATGATCCTATATATCGAGCAGCCTAAAGCATCTACAAAAAAACTCTTGGAGGTGATAAATGAGTTCAGCACAGTAGCAGGATACAAAATCAACACACAAAAATCGGTAGCATTTCTATTCTGCAAAAGTGAACATGCAGAAAGAGAAATCAAGAAAGCCTGCCCATTTACAATAGCCAACAAAAAAA
>NW_007896361.1:0-519 GCF_000696425.1 Galeopterus variegatus
TTCTTTTTATAGTCCTTTTCAGAAAATTGTAATATTATTTGCATACCCTCATATATTAATTCTCTCTTTTGCTGTGCTTTATGATTATTTTTAATCTTGGACATATGTTTGTATGTCGATGGACACGTATTTATTTTCTACTTCCCATGCTCACCCATGAGTGTCTACTGGTTTCCACCCTGCATACTGGGGTCCCACATTTATATTTGAGATTCAGGGCTTTCATCCTGTAGAGATGTAACAATTATAGTACCTGAATCTAGATGGCCTACCCTAGTTTCAACTGGTGGACATCTCCATTTCTTCCAGCTTTCCTGGGCAGCAACCTTAGGAGTGATTATAACATTTTTACATCTACATTTGTGGGTGTTTCAAGATTTCCTCATGGCTCTTGTTTGCTGCCACATACAGGATAGTTTGTTACCTTTGACAGATAGTCAATCCCCTAACTGCCTCTACCAGTTTTTAATCTGGAAACTTCATAGAACTGCTACTCAGGCTTCATTTATTGTTTTGGGT
>NW_007896362.1:0-519 GCF_000696425.1 Galeopterus variegatus
CCTAGTCCACTTGGCTAGGTCCCCAGCCACTAAACCATGATAGATGGTTGGGCTATGCAGGTAGCCTTGGGGTAACACCTGAAAAGCTCAGTGCCTTCCCTCCCAGGTGAAGGCAAATTGATCGTGGCTATCAGCTGAGATTGGGATAGAGGGAAAAATATTTACAAGGTCCAGTACATAATAAGTTCCTAGCTGAGTCATCAGCTGATCCATCAAGTCATGAACCGAAGGCACAGCTGCATGCAAAGGAACTACTTTGTTTACTTCCCAATGGTCCACAGTCATCCTCTAAATCCCATCAGGTTTTTTCACTGGCCATACCAGAGTATGTGGGATGAATGATGCCGACATTTTCTAACTCCAATATAGTGGCACCAATCTCCATACATCCTCCTGGCAAATGATACTGTTTCACATTAACCACATGTCTTAGCTTGGGTAATACCTATACCTGTGGGCCATGTTTAGCATGTCCCCACGACACAGGCTCTACTGTCTGTATCCATGGCTGGAATTCTC
>NW_007896363.1:0-519 GCF_000696425.1 Galeopterus variegatus
CCCAGGTGTGGTGGAGTGACAGTCTGGCCAGGATCCTCTTCCCTGCCCTCCTGACGCTGGCTGCGGGCTCCCCACGCCACCAGCCCCACCAGAGATCTGCGGGTGGAGTGGGATTGGTGGCCGGTCTACAGGCCCTGGGGGACCCCACGCTGAAGCACACAAGTGGCATGGCTCAGTGAGGAGCTGCGCCAAGCAAAGATTGCCGGCCTGCCTGATCTGAGCCGGCTGGCTCCGCCCCCACCAGAGAAAATGGAGGCAGCGTTGATGCTGGCGCCTAGCCTGGTGTGGTAGGCGGGAGCCGCTCGGGCGTTTGCCCCACAAGTGGGGCTGGGCTGGGGGTCACTCACAGAGCTCCCAGAGCTGGGCCGGTCCAGCGCCTTCCTCTCCGTCTCTGCATCGCCGATGCTGTCTTTCCTGGCCTTTTTTGCCTCAGGCTGCTCGCTCGGTCTCCCGGCGCAGTTGGGGCGCTCTCAGGAATCTTCTTTTGTATCGGCCCTAAAACCTCGAGACTGTAGTTGC
>NW_007896364.1:0-519 GCF_000696425.1 Galeopterus variegatus
TTCATTTACTAATGAAATCTGTCTCATTTTGGTTAATTCAGAGTTCCAGAAAATTTATCTGAAAACCTCACTCTCTATTTTTTTTTGTAGGAAACCAATTTGCATCTCATAGGATAATGGTTTGGAACATAATTTGAAAATTCTGAACCAGACATATTCTTCTTAAGGCTGGGAACAAGACAAGAATGCCCACTGACATCATAATTATTTAACATTGTTCTGGAAGTTCTACTTAATGTAATAACAGAAGCCCAGAAGTAGGGTAAAGGAAGATATTAATACTGAAACATAGGGGGAAAATCATTATTATTTATAGATGGTATTGTAGTCTTTCTTGCAAACACAACAAACCAGAGAAAAACTATTAGAACAGGAGAATTAAAAATGATAGCTGACTACAACATGGATATACAAAATCACCAACAATACATAAACAAAACAAAACAACAACAAAAAAACAGAACTACAATAGAAATAAATCTAATGTCAAATAGCAACCAAAATGTAAATACCTAGGGG
>NW_007896365.1:0-519 GCF_000696425.1 Galeopterus variegatus
TATTGGCTAACATGGAAAGATTGTCAGAGGGTTCCAGGATAAGCCTTCTCATTGTGCTGTTAGACTGTGATGTTAAATGTCCACCAAAGGCCATTCATTATTTAAGGTTAGGAAAGATTAATAAGGTCATAGGATATGACCATTATTCAAAAAATATATTTGAATCTAGGAATCAAAAACTTGGATGACATTAGTTGTAGAACATCTAACAGGGAATTCTGAAGCAAGCTTTAGTGTGAGAAGTGTCCTCAGGAGAGACCAAATATTAATACGGGCCATCCTGGGCAAGAGTAATTTGTACCCAGAGCCTCAGAGATGTATCTCAAATCTGTCACTGATAAGATTCCAGCTGGTTTACCCTATCATCATCTTGATTTTTTAGCTTTTAAAAAAATACTTTGAACCTTAGAATGAGTGTAAAATCATCAAAGAGAAGCTTGATGTCTCTTCATAGTATTGTCCCAGTTTAAGCCTGTTGTAATTGGTATCAGGTACTGATAATTCAAATAAAGAGTGAAG
>NW_007896366.1:0-519 GCF_000696425.1 Galeopterus variegatus
TTACTTAGATCGATGAGCTTGGTGTGTTGATTTTACTTAGATCGATGGGCTTGGTCGTTGAATTTACTTAGATCGATTAGCTTGCTCTGATGAGTGTACTTAGATCGATGAGCTTGGGCTGATGAGTTTACGTAGATCGATGAGCTTGGTCTCATGTGTTTACTTAGATAGATATGCTTGGTCTGTTGAGTTTGCTTAGATCGACTAGGTTGCTCTGATGAGTTTACTTAGATCAATGAGCTTGGTCGGAAGAGTTTACTTTAATCGAAGAGCTTGGTCTGATGAGTATACTTAGATGGATTAGCTCGGTCTGATGAGTTCACTTAGATTGATGTGCTTGGTCTGATGAGTTTAGTTATATCAATGTGCTTCGTCTGATGAGTTTCTTTAGATCGATCATCTTGGTATGATGGGATAATTTAGACGGATGTGCTTGGTCTGATGAGGTTTCTTAGATAGATGAGATTGGTGTGATGTGTTTAATTTGATCAATGGTCTTGGTCTGATGAGTTTACTTAG
>NW_007896367.1:0-519 GCF_000696425.1 Galeopterus variegatus
ATGTATTTTTCCAAAGTAAGTGAAATATTATTTCTATTCTATTCTGAGATAATCAAACTTGCACTACATTATCCTGAGAAACCTGAAATAATGACTGAAACAGATTGAAATTCAAAATTTTGAGTCCACTGTTATCTCTAATAAGAAACAGACTTATGCAGGAGCTATGGGTGTCATTCCATAAGGTAAATACAAATTTTGTCATTTCCAGAGGAAGGTAACAATGTTGATGAGGACAGTCTTGGGAGCTAGAATTGCTATATAGCATCTGCCCCCAAATTATATAAAAAACTGCCATTTATTAGAAGAAGTAGTCCTTTTGATATGCAGATCCATGAATTAAAGTGATAATAATAGTTTTAATATAAGGGACATTACTGATTTTAGAAATAATGTGTGAGGTGGTATGATATAATGGCTGATCTTGAGGGGTTTGTAACCACATACAACTTGATTCAATATGGAGTATACCATTTACTAGCCTTGTATCCTTACAAAAGTTGTTCAATCTCCCTCATT
>NW_007896368.1:0-519 GCF_000696425.1 Galeopterus variegatus
GCACTGGGCACCCTGTAGCAAGTGAGGGACAGTAATAATGATGGATTCAGTACCATGAGATATGTGCAATGATAGTGGTATATATAGTCTGCTCGGAGAGAGAGAACACAGCCATCTACAGGGTGGTGGTATCAAGGATGGCTACCTGGAGTTGCGGGTACTTGTGCTGAGTCTCGAGGATGAGTAGCATTTATTCATTCCACAGATATTTATTGACTGTCTTCTTTGCAACTAGTCTAAGCTCTGGATATACTGGGGGTTAATGAAACAAACATGGACACTGTCCTCATGGGACTTGCAGCCTGTGAGGGAAGACAGACATAAAACATAATATCCAAGTAAAAATATGTGATAAGTAAAGAGAAAAAATGCAATAAGCTGTAAGAAAACCTTGCAGATGAGCCAAAATTTTGATAAATTGCTCAAGGAAAACCCCTTTTTCAGAAAGTAGCATTTGAGGGCCGGCCCGGTGGCGCACTGCTACAGTTCGCCGCTTGGGAGCGCGGCGGCGCTCCCGCC
>NW_007896369.1:0-519 GCF_000696425.1 Galeopterus variegatus
TGAAGACACGTGGTTATCTCAGGTCTGGGCGGTTAGGAATAAAGTGCTGTGAACGCTCCTGAACAAACTGTTTTCCAGACATGTGTTTCCTTTTCTCTTGGTATACACTAGGAGTGAAATGGCTGGATTCTGTGGGAGGTGTGTGTGTGTGTGAGTGTGTGTGTTTGTGTGTGTGTGAGTGTATGTGTTTGTGTGTTTGTGTGTGTGAGTGTGCGTGTGTGTTTGTGTGTGTGTCTGTGAGTGTGTGTGTGTGTCTGTGAGTGTGTGTGTTTGTGTGTGCGTGTGTGTGTGAGTGTGTGTGTTTGTGTGTGTGAGTGTGTGTGCGTGTGTGTGTGTTTGTGTGTGTCTGTGAGTGTGTGTGTTTGTGTGTGAGTGTGTGTGTTTGTGTGTGTGTGAGTGTGTGTGTGTGTGAGTGTGTGTGTGAGTGTGTGTTTGTGTGTGTCTGTGAGTGTGTGTGAGTGTGTGTGTGTGTGTGTGTGTGTGTTTATATCAGGAAGTAGCAGACTGTTTCCCCAAATG
>NW_007896370.1:0-519 GCF_000696425.1 Galeopterus variegatus
TTGTATGTGTGCACTGGGCACATGTATTTGAAAGCTCTTCACATCATTGTTTACAATAGTAAAATATTAGAAACAGCCCACATATCCATCAACCATGGAATAGATAAATAATTTACTCATGTTTTTATAACAAAATACTATAGAGCACAATAAATGATAGATGAAGGTGGCAAACATAGTATTGACCAAAAAATGCAACTCACAAAGAATACATGTTATTATGGACTAAATTGTGCCCCCCCCAAAAAAAAATTTCATATATTGAAACCCTAGCCCTTAATGTCCCTATATTTGGAGATAGGGTCTTTAAGGAGGTAATAAGATTAAATGGTTAGGTCATGAGGGTGGGGACCTAATCCAATAGGGCAGATGTTCTCACAGAAAAGTAAGAGAAACAAGTAGTGTGAGCACACAGAGGAAAGACCACGTGAGGACACAGCAAAAAGGTGATCATCTACACTCTAAAGAGAAAGGTCTCGCTAGAAACCAACACTGCCAGTGCCTCCATCTAGAATTCCA
>NW_007896371.1:0-519 GCF_000696425.1 Galeopterus variegatus
TTATAGTCAAATTGGCAAAACTCAAAGACAAAGACAGAATCTTAAAAGCTGCAAGAGAGAACCGTCAAATCACTTATAAGGGAGCCTCAATCAGACTAACATCAGACTTTTCATCACAAACCCTAAAAGCCAGAAAGGAATAGGATGATATATTCAAAATACTAAAAGACAAAGATTGCCAGCCGAGAATACTCTACCCCCCAAGGCTATCATTCCAAAATGAAGGGCAAATAGTATATTTCTCAGACAAACAAAAACCGTGGGAGTACACTACCACACAACCACCCTTACAAGAAATTCACAAGGGGATACTGGGTTTGGTACCTGAAAAATAACTACTGCTGCCATAAAAACTCAAGAAAAATCAAAACCCACTAGGAAAATAAAAATACCAACAATGAAGAGAAAAAAAAGTTTATCTACAACCCAAGAAACCAACAAAGACAGAAGACAAACAGAGTAAATCAGAAAGAAAGGAACAAAAAACACTTAAGACATCCAAACAAAAATCAATAAAAT
>NW_007896372.1:0-519 GCF_000696425.1 Galeopterus variegatus
TTGCCCTGTAAATAATACTAATACAGGAAAGACAGAATACCCCACTTTATATTTTTATGACCTTGATCTTCCCTACAGTCCTTGAAAGATGGACTTGAGGTTGGGAAGATTGAATATATGAAGAAATTTAAGATTTAAAAACATACATATGTTTCAGTTTCATCAAGTTAAATCATACAGATCGAACTTTTGATGAACTGGGTAGGTGATGAAAGGGTAGATGTTTAATACATAATTTTCTTCCATATTTAATGCATTCCATTATCCCCTATTACACATATCAGTCACTAAAGCTTTTCAACACCTTGAAATCCACCAGGGAGATGCAAAACTCATACACCTGACATAAGGCATTCCTTTATTTACTTTGCATATCTCCAGCTGTATATATTTTTTCTAAGAGAATAATTTATATCAATATATTTTCAAGAAAACAAAGCAGCATATAGAAAATCCTGGCATGTTATTGCAGGTCCATTCATGTGTATATTCTAAAGCAGTAGTTTTTAAATCACTTTT
>NW_007896373.1:0-519 GCF_000696425.1 Galeopterus variegatus
GTGTCATGACACTGAAAAGCCATCTTGTGTCAGAAATATATGTAAGTATATCTAATCTAAAGTTCTATTAAAAGAGGAGAAAATCTGGGCCGGCCCGGTGGCGCACTGCCATAGTGCGCCGCTTGGGAAGCGCGGCGGCGCTCCCGCCCGAGGGTTCGGATCCCACATACAGACCGGCTCCCGCTCACTGGCTGAGCGAGGCGCGGAAGTAACACCGAGGGTTGCGATCCCGTTGCCGGTCCCCGGTCCGGTACGGGGGCAACACTGAGGGTTGCGATCAAAAAGACAAAAAAAAAAATAAAGAGGAGAAAATTTTAAATATAGAAATTCTAGTATGTGTTCGTATATGTTTCTTTATATATTTTGATTACTTTTTATGGCATAATGATAATGCTCAACCACTTTGTTGTGTATTTTTCTTTTAATTTATTTTGCCTCAATGGTGTATGAGGGTACTACAAAAAGTTCATGGAAAGATTTGTATTATCTTTCATTTCTAATTCTCCACAAACATTTTGC
>NW_007896374.1:0-519 GCF_000696425.1 Galeopterus variegatus
CCAGCCTGTGTCCTTGCCATGTTATACATACCAGGGCTTGTCCAGGGCTGGTAGAGCAGGTACTCAGGGGGTTTATTGGCATGAGAGACTGAGGTGCTTGATGAAAGGATAGTGAGACTGGATATGTAGAAACTGATGACCAACCCCAGAAAGACCCCACTGGGAAGTGAGGATGGTTCTTTAAGCCTCTGTCCACGTACCAGACTGTGAAGGTGCTCTCCTAAAAAGAAGGAGACAGGTTGCAAAAGTAGAGTGTGGGCATAGGAGGAAAAGATAATACTTAGAGCTGGAGTAAGGGGCCTAGCTTTCTTTGGACTGGTACCTGAGCCTCAATGGCCGGGTAAGGATGTGCAAAATACAAAGATATATCCCTATGGACTTTGTTCAGTGATTCGTGTGAGAATCTTACAGAAAACATACACCGTAGTGGGCATATTTTGCATGCATAGCATACATATTTTGAAGTGCTTCATTTTACCATAACTCTTTTAACCTTCCATCTGTCTACTCACTATAATG
>NW_007896375.1:0-519 GCF_000696425.1 Galeopterus variegatus
TCCCTTTCTCCATGTCCTCACCAGCATTTGTTATTCTTGGTCTTTTTAATAACACTGCCAGACACAGTGGGGTGAGATGATATCTCCAGGTGGTTTTGATTTGCATATCCCTGATGATTAGTGGTGTTGAGCATTTGTTCATGTACTTGTTAGCCATTTGTACATTTTCCTTTGAAAAATATCTACTCAGCTCCTTTGCCCACTTTTTAATTCTATTTTTTTTTAACTGTAAAGTTGTTTGTGTACCTTATATATTCTGGATATTAATCCTTTGTCAGATGTATAGTTTGCAAATATTTTCTCCCATTCTG
Source organism: Galeopterus variegatus (assembly GCF_000696425.1). Classification (NCBI taxonomy): domain Eukaryota; kingdom Metazoa; phylum Chordata; class Mammalia; order Dermoptera; family Cynocephalidae; genus Galeopterus; species Galeopterus variegatus. The sequence goes on from NW_007896375.1 coordinate 312, forward strand.
CAGGTTGTCTCTCCACCCTGTTGATTGTTAGAAGCTTTTTAGTTTGATATAATCTCATTTATTTATTTTTTCTTCTGCTGCTTGTGCTTTTGGGGTCTTATTCATAAGGTCTTTGCCCAGTCCTCCTTCCCTATGTTTTCTTTTAGTAGTTTTATGGTTTGGGATCTGTCTTATACTTAAGTCTTTAATCCATTTTGAATTGATTTTG
>NW_007896376.1:0-519 GCF_000696425.1 Galeopterus variegatus
TTACTACTGAAATTAATATTGATCGCACCCAGGGATTCAAATCAAAGATTACTGATGGGATAGGGAATAGGACAGGAGATGGGCAGGTGGTCTCAGGAAATGTACTAAGATTCAAACTGAACCAATATTAAATGTGTTTAATTCAATACTTTTTTTTGCAGCATTTCTCAGTAAAGATTTTAACATGCTATAGCTTTTTCTTCAGCAGTATGAGAAAGGATCGAAGAAAAAAACAGGTTGATTTCTCTTTTTCCTTAAAAGTAAAAAGTTGAGCTTTGAATTAGAAAGCAATAAGGTTACTTTGCACCAGGTGGAAAGGTAAGAGGGTTTTGTGTATCAAAGACTATAAACAGAAAAGCAAATAGTTGGGCTTTTCCAAATAGGACTGTCCCAGACTAGCCGAGAACTGTGAGCGACGAGAAATAGAGAGAGGAACTCTGACTTCACGAAGGGAGAAGGAAGCTTCCTCCAGTGGCAGAGACTAGGACCTAGAGAGAGAATCATGAATTGACTATTTTC
>NW_007896377.1:0-519 GCF_000696425.1 Galeopterus variegatus
GTTTAATCAATTATTTTCCAATTAAAAACCAAAAATAAAGAAAATAACAACAGAGAAAAAAGTAGTGTTTTGTCAAGTCTCAAAAATTATCAGCTGGAAATTTTATTTGAATTGAACTAAATTTATAGATTTATGATGAATATATAGTAAATAACATTTTCTAAAAGATGTTTGACAGAATATGAAACAGGGAAGGTAGGTGAAGTATAACTTTTTGATGAAACCCTGGCTCAATATATACAGGACTTGTACTATAATATGGAAGAACTTCACAGAACATTAGCAGAGCATTTTTCATTGCAACTTGATAAATGCACAGATATCGTAACATGGAAATTCTTTTAATATATGTGCAATTTGAATTTGATATAAAAAAACAACCTATCATGAATAGGTGGATCAGTGAAAACGGAATACAGATTCCAAAAATAGATCTTAAGATTTTACTCTGGCCCCTCACATTTCGCTCCCTGCACAGTAGCCAGAGTAATCTTTCAAAGCCACACAGCAGGTCACGCC
>NW_007896378.1:0-519 GCF_000696425.1 Galeopterus variegatus
TAACAATAGAAACCAATGACCTAAAATAAAACAAAACAAAATTTAAAGAAAATAATACCAAAAGCTGGTTCTTTGAAAATCAATAAAACTGATGAATCTCTGGCTAAATAATCCAAAAGTAAAGAGAAAAGACAAAATAAACCTATAACAGAAATGAACAAAAGAATTTATCTACAGGTTCTACAAATATTGTAAGTATTATAAGGTAGTATTCTGAACAACTTTATGCCAATAAATTCTATAACTGAGCTGAAATTTTAAAAATCCCCTGAAAGACACATAAAACAAAAGCTCATTCAAGAAGAAATAGATAATCAAAATAGCTCTATATCTATTAAATTTACTTAAGAAGGAAATAATCCAATTCTACACAAACTCTCTCAGAAAATAAAAGGGAAAACACTTTAAAGATTAGATTAAAAAGTCAATGTTACTGAAAACAAAATCTGACAAAAAATTACAATAAAAAACACCACAGATCCATATTTCTCATAAACATAGACATACAAATTCTTTACC
>NW_007896379.1:0-519 GCF_000696425.1 Galeopterus variegatus
ACACTTGAAAATCTCTTTCCAGCCCCAAAGGTATAAGTTAATCCACTGCCACATTGCCTGTTTATCCTCTAGGTACAAGAAAAAATCATGTTACCAGACAAGTTGTACATAAAAACAAGCCAGAATTCTATCGAAAGCATGCCTACTAATAAGCATGCCTACTAATAATCAAAAGCCTTGCCACTAGTAAAGCAGTGTCCAGGCAGGGTCCCCCAGTGGTTGTGAGCAAGCTTACATACAGGAAAATAAAGTGGAATACAAGCTGTGGCTGAGGATTTCTTGGAGCAAAGTGAGTGTCGGGGAATAAGAAGCTTTAGACTCACAGAGATCGTTTTTTAATGTATCACATTGTGACATTCAAACTTTTACACCTGTGGTTATGTGAAAAACCATGTTAAGCCTTCACTACAGGTCAAGACTTGAGCATTGATTTTTAAGATTGAGCAAGTAAAGTCAAATCCTAAATATCTCAACTCAATTTCCACAGCTAGAAATACCCAAGAAAAAGGAGGCCCTGTT
>NW_007896380.1:0-519 GCF_000696425.1 Galeopterus variegatus
CTTAGTTTGTATATCTATAAAATGTAGGAGTTGAATTAAGCTAGTGATTTTACCGGCATGCTGTGTTACTAAAATTTTTCAGAAGTGTGGTGTTAAATTTTGCTGAGTATGTGCATTTTGTTTTAATACAAATGATGGAAATTAGAGTGGGACATGGCATGTGACATAGTACAGTGGTGCACAATTTACTGTGAGAGAAAGGCACAATCCAATGTGAGCCCAAGGTAGAATTTGTGTTTACTGGGACATGTAACTAGTGTGCCTCTTCAATATATCAAAGTGCATGTATAGGATGGTAAGCAGCTTGATAAAAAGAGCTAACCAATGCAAAAGAGTGATCAGTAAATAGAACAATAATTGCTGAAGATTTATTTTATTTCTTTTTTCCAAAATTGATTGTTAAAATTCCCACTTACTTCCTAATCCTTTCAAACATGTTTCCACAAATTCTAGAATTTCACCAACATAAAATGCCAGTCCTAGAGGATTTTTAAGATCTCTTTCAGCTTTTTAATTTGA
>NW_007896381.1:0-519 GCF_000696425.1 Galeopterus variegatus
ACTGAGGGTTGCGATCCGTTGCCGGTCACGAAAAAAAAGACAAAAAAAAGGAAAAAAAAAATAAAACAAACAAACAAAAAAAAACACTTGCCTTCTTTAGCTTCCAGTGAAACACATATGTACATTAGGAAACTAAAATGCTCTAACAAACAGCTATACTGGGACATAAAAGTATTGCAATTCAAATATTAATCACTTATGCCCTCATTAGTAAAGAAGATATAAAATATATGCCTGTGCAGCAGTACATTTATTGTTGAGATGAGGAAATTTTGCCTGCTTTTTTTTTAGTCGCAACATATAATCAAGGTGAGCCTAATAAGATTACTTGATGACTTAAATTTACATTGCAATATTCTAGGATATAAATCTATATATAGCTTATTGTTTTAAAGCATTCAATCCTCATATTTTTGGCCTTTATGCTTTATATAATCTATTTGGAACACATGACGTTGGAAGGCCTAGAGATCTTGTGAGCCATCTAGGAGGGCTTACAGTCCAAAAATGTTTGAGGGT
>NW_007896382.1:0-519 GCF_000696425.1 Galeopterus variegatus
AAAACAAAATTAAAGTAGTCTCAAATTTAAAATGTTTTCTGAAAGGATACACAAGCATTAACGTGGTATGTTACTCTCTGAGAAGGGTGTTTTATGCTATAGTATTTTCTTTAGCCAAGTAGTTAATTTTTTTTTCCTTTTTGTCTTTTTTAGTGTCCGGCAACGGATCGCAACCCTCAGTGTCGCGCCCATACCGGACCAGGACCGGCAACGGGATCGCAACCCTCGGAGTTGCACCCGCACTTTGCTCAGCCAGTGAGCAGGAACCGGTCTGTATGTGGGATCCGAACCCTCGGCGGGAGCGCCGCCGCGCTCCCAAGCGGTGCACTGTAGCAGTGCGCCACCGGGCCAGCCCAAGCCAAGTAGTGGCCGGCCCAAGCCAAGTAGTTATTATTGATTAGTTTCAAAAACACAATGAGGGTTTTTTTTAATGTTATGTTAAATTATTAATAAGGTAGATTTAGCTACGTAAAAACTTATTTCAGACTGACAGTTCTTATTGATTGAGCACCTACTATG
>NW_007896383.1:0-519 GCF_000696425.1 Galeopterus variegatus
CCTGATCAGGTGACATCTCGGGTCCGATAGCAAGGCGGGCATGCTGACGTACCCCTCCCCGGCGTTGGTCTTTTGGCCCTCTCTGGAGGAAGGTACCATCCCCACCCAGGCCTGGCCCCAACTGTCTCCATAAAGCTGTGTCACATTCCAGATGACAAAGCCCTGTGGAATGTGGCCTTTTCCTTTGAAATACCCAGTTCTTGAATTTATTAAAAATTAACAACGGGGAACTATGTAGAGATATTAGTCTGGTACTTAGAGAGAGAAGGTGTATTTGCTGAGCACTTACTACTCGCCAGGCATCATGGAAGATGCTTTTTATTTATTATCCTCATATGGTAATGGGCGTGCTAATTCCCATTTTACAGATGAGAAGGCTGAGGTGCCAACAGGTTGAATAACTTTCCCAAAGAAATGTTCTGAAGTGACAAAGCTTGGGATTGAACAAAAGTCCACCTGATACCAAAGCCTATTTCCTTTCCCCACAGCCAACCACCTCCCACTAATATCAAGATTTCT
>NW_007896384.1:0-519 GCF_000696425.1 Galeopterus variegatus
ATAAACATAGCATCATTATGAAAAACAATGAATCAATTAAAACACCCATCCCATAATTGATTGATAAATATCAGTTCCTTCCTCCACGCTAGTACTATGCAATACATCAATAGGCACCCAAAAAATATATGTGTGTGCTATATATTTGAATGGACACAAATGATTAAATATATACATGCATTTATTACTAGTGGATGTTCTTTTGTCTCATGCACACTTTGATTCCTGTCGAGCCATAGTGAAAAACCATTAAAATACCACATAAAACAGCTCCCACTTTTCATGGAACTTCCAGCTTCAGGCACTCCAAACCAACGCTGTGATCCACATGTGGCTGTTCTGATAGCTGCTGTTTCTAGGTCTTGTCCTCCATTTACACTGAAGAAATGCAAAGACATTTCTTCTCCACCTTGACCAGCATTTCTTAACCGGGAGTTCATGGATGGGCTTTTTGGAGTCCATGATCTTCTGAAACATACAAAAAAGATTTGCATTAAGTTCATGTGAGTGTTCTGGGGA
>NW_007896385.1:0-519 GCF_000696425.1 Galeopterus variegatus
TTTTGCAAGTTTTTTGGTGGGTGGCAGAGACGAGCATTGAGTACTTTTTGCCAAGAGGTGTTTAAGATGATTGGACATTGTTTTATTTATGTAAACAGAGCATACTATATAGTACAATCCAGTAGGAATCCATCAACTGAATGGATAAACAAAATGTGGCATATCCATACAAAGGAATATTATTTGGCCATAAAAAGAACAAAGTACTGACACATGCTACAACATGGATGAACCTTGAAAACTTCATGCAGAGTGAAAGAAGCTAGATACAGAAAGCCACAAATTATTTGATTTCATTTATATGAAATGTTCAGAATAGGCAAATCCCTAGAGTCAGAAAGTAGATTAGTGGTTGCCAAGGGCTGGGAGAAAGGGAGGAATAAGGAGTGACTGTTAATGGGTGTGGGTTTTTTGGAGGGGGTGTGTGTGTGTGATAAAAATGTTCTGGAATAAGATAATAGTGATTAAAAAAATAAATTGGGGAAAGGAAGAATAAGTGGCCATGACTTGTAAAAAAAT
>NW_007896386.1:0-519 GCF_000696425.1 Galeopterus variegatus
TAAAATGTTAGAGTTCTTAGGAAAGCCCTTCGACCTGCACAGCGGCATCCCCCGCCTCCATTGAGTCCGAGCCGTTTGGAGGTTTCTGATAGACTCCCTTGGGGGGTGCCGTTGGTCTATCCAGTCATCGAGATCCCACCCAAAACTTCCGCTATTAGTTACCCCAATAGCAAGCTTACATACATCTGGGAATAAGTCAGGCCACCAATTTTCAGGAGTTACTTTGGACTGGCTCCAAATGATGTCTCTTGCTCTATTAATAACATACCAAGTAAGATTTTGGGGGGCATGGGGGCTGTGAGCTTTAAGCGTCTGGAGGGGGTTAATAAAGCAAAGCAGAAACATATGAACTTTCATCTTACAGTTTTCCACGCGACCGGGTGATTTTTAACTGTAAGGGATTGTCCTTGGAAGTATGGGCTTTCCAGGTGGCGTTGTCGTCTGGGTTGTGGTCCTCAGGTGGCGCTGGTTTCACGTGTGAGGCGTGGATCCAGGCAGTAACCCCATCTACCTTGACAG
>NW_007896387.1:0-519 GCF_000696425.1 Galeopterus variegatus
GGCTACATGATTTGGGACATCACAAAACATTAAAATGGAGTAAATTTGATTATCTAGTTGTTTTATATTGTCAGACATTGTAAAAAAGAAAAATGATTTCATTCATTTCATTACTATGTATATTAAAAATACATTTTTATGTACATATGCCATTTATAGTAACATTTAATTAATCTATTATTGTTAAACTAACATGTAAGTATTTTGTAAAATCATTTTACTTTCTAACATGGTAAATATTGATAAATATAGCCCATTTAAAAATTTAACTTTGGTGACCTGGAAACAAAAAGTTTTGAGAACTGCTATAACAGAATAAAAATTCTCAATAATGTTTAATTAAAATTGTCTTAACCATAAAGTTTGATAAATACCATAAATTAATTTTAAAAATCTATCATAGCAAATACAGTAGTTGGAAAAATAACTTTGAAATAAAATTTCTAAAAGTTATTTGATTAATGCCTACAACATCAACTTCATAAAGTAATCTAGTAAGTAATAATTTGGCTGGATATT
>NW_007896388.1:0-519 GCF_000696425.1 Galeopterus variegatus
AGCTGGAAGGTCTGAGGACCAGCAGCACTGATATCAAGTACAAGAACTTAATACTTTAGGTCTAGTTAGCTGCTAAGCCCAAGATCTGAATACACAAATTACATGCATATTGTGTGCAAAAATCTCTGATGAAAGACTCAAAAATAACTCTGAATAAAAGACATAGACATTGGACAAGAACTTGAGTGAAGTTTCCTTTGCTTAATTTTTAGTTTTTACCATTTTTCCTAGAGGTGAGGCTACTGGATGGTCAAAACATGGGTCAGTGCTGAGTAGACAGCAGAAAAGCAGGAGTTGGAGAAGGGATTTGGAGGGAAATCCTAAGGGATAACTGGTCTGATAGAAGCTGTATAGAAATTAAGGGACAAACTCAAGGATGTGGAAGAAAAAATGCTAATGTTTTTGACTAGGTCTGTGAGTTCAGATTTTCAAGTCTTTGAGCCAAATGTACAGTCCATTTCTGTTGCTTATAACAGAATACCTGAAACTGGGTAATTTATAAGAAAAGGAAATTTATAT
>NW_007896389.1:0-519 GCF_000696425.1 Galeopterus variegatus
ATTTGCTACTACCCTGATTTGATCATCACACACTGCATGCATGTATTGAAATACAACTCTGCGGGCCGGCCCAGTGGCGCACTCGGTAGAGTGTGGCACTTGGGAGTGCGATGGCGCTCCCGCCAAGGGTTCAGATCCCATATAGAGACCGGTCCGCTCACTGGTTGAGCGTGGTGTGGGCACGACACCGAGGGTTGAGATCCTGTTACCAGTCACGATAAAAGACAAAAAAGGAAAAAAAAAAAAAAAAAAAAGAAATACAACTCTGCACCCAATACCTATGTACAATGAATACATTTCAATTAAAAAAAATAATTTCCTTAAATAAAAAAAAGAAAACATTTTCAATACAACATAAAAAGTGGACAGCTTCTACTGTCTACAAACATGGGATGCATTTACTTTAAGACTATGGTGATTCCAAAAGTCCCACAAGTTTAGAGTTACTGAATTAGGTAAGGAGCATTCATAGACAAGAAAACTGGTATGTGATCCAAGAAGTAGATGCTAAAATTAAAA
>NW_007896390.1:0-519 GCF_000696425.1 Galeopterus variegatus
AATACAACAACAAAAAAACTTTTCCATTTCTAGCTCTTTCATGGTCTTGCTTAAAAATATATATATATATATTTTTTTTTGTCTTTTTCCGTGTCCGGCAATGGTTCGCAACCCTCAGTGTTGCCCCCGTACCGGACCGGGACCGGCAACGGGATCGCAACCCTCGGTGTTGCCCCCGCGCCTCGCTCAGCCAGTGAGCGGGAACCGGTCTGTATGTGGGATCCGAACCCTCGACGGGCGCGCCGCCGCGCTTCCCAAGCAGCGCACTAGCGCAGTGCGCCATCTGGCTGGCCCAAAAATATTTTTTAAAAATAAACTAACTCAAAATGTCAATATATAAAAAGAAGACTCCACCATGATCACGTTCACTTCACTTTAGAAACTCAGGTTAGTTTAGCATTAGGATATAAAAATAAAGGGAAACAAGTGATACAATTATCTCAACAGATGTTCAAGATATCTACCAAACTAGGACTAGAAAGGGATGCTCAATCTGCAAAAACAAAAGAACAGTAAACA
>NW_007896391.1:0-519 GCF_000696425.1 Galeopterus variegatus
TCACTGGCTGAGCGTGGTGCGGGTGCAACACCGAGGGTTGCGATCCCATTGCCAGTCATGAAAAAAGACAAAAAGGGGTGAAAAAAAATTTCTAGAAACTAATGAACATAAAGACATAATATATCAAAACCTGTAGGAAACAGCAAAAGCAGTACTAAAACAGAATTTTGTTTCAATAAATGCTTATATCAAAAGACTGCAAAGATTTCCATCAAAGAACCTAACACTACACCTCAAAGAACTAGAAAAACAAGAACAACCCAACCCCAATATTGGTAAATGGAAAGATATAATTAAGATCAGAGTGGAACTAAATTAATGGAAAGCTGTAAAACAATACAAAGGATCAGCAAAACAAAAAGTTGGTTTTTGAGAAAATAAATAAAATAGACAAATCATTATCTAGAATAACTTAAAAAAAGAAGAGATAATACCCTAATTAAAAAATTTTCAAATGAAACAGGAAACATTACAACTGATACCACAGAAATACAAAGAATCATTAGAGATTATTATAAA
>NW_007896392.1:0-519 GCF_000696425.1 Galeopterus variegatus
GCTGTTGGTAGCATTTTCTACCGACAAAGACAATTACGTGAAACGAGAAAGAATATTCAATAAGGTGGTTATAATAAAGCTTCACTATTAGCTTTACACTTTTTCATACAAAAGAATACGGGATTTTAATTAACCAATGGTTTAGACTTATAAGTACAGACCCAGAGAAATGTGAACATACCCGAGAAGCAATAATTTTTTGTCAAAAATTTTCTTCAAGAGGCAGAATCACCCACAAGCTGCCAGAACTAAATATACTGTCAGTGGGTCCTGGAATTTTTAACTTCATGGACCCGAATGATTTCAAAAACTTCTACTACTAGTTAGGATGTAGAAAGATTCAAGGGAAATTTGTTCCCATGGTAACAAGCAGAAGAATCTAAACAAAATAAAAATTATACATTTTATGGAGCTAATGAAAAGCACATACATAAGGAAGCATTAATGAAATGATTTCAGAAAGAAGTGAGTTCTTTCTACGTAAGCCAAAAGCCACAGAAGCTTTCACACATGCAGCAG
>NW_007896393.1:0-519 GCF_000696425.1 Galeopterus variegatus
GGAGTTTTGCCAATAAATATCTAAAAATGGCAATTTTAAAACCCCCTGTGAAGCAATTCCAGGCCATGGATTCAAATTTCTGACTTGCAAAATTTGGCAAAAAGAGCATTCTGAGTGGATGCCAAACTCAAGGCAGGAGTGAGGGGAAAGGTAAGACATTGAGAACTATTGGATTTCTTTTCCCTGTTATAGTACTGAGCACTAGAGGATGTGAACGGGTTGGAAAAATTTCTACAGGAATTTACCAGAGCCAGTTTCAGTTTTTTAAAATTACTTAGAACAATGTATAGTTTCCAAGCAACTGTAACCAAGTTACTACATCAGTGATAAAAATATAACACATGCACACACACATCTTTCCAATGAATGACCCTTGACTCATTTTCATCAGTCCTTAATGTCATCATTTACAGATCTGCAGCAGCCATGATATCATCATTTCTTCCAGTAAGCCAGGGAGAAATACCGTGAATGTGATGTGTATGTGTGTGCATGTGTGTGTGTAAGTGTGTAAGAAAT
>NW_007896394.1:0-519 GCF_000696425.1 Galeopterus variegatus
TTGTGCTTGATATGGTTGGATTTATGTCTGACTTTATTTTCATTTTGTTTTCTTTATGTCTCATGACTATTTTTTTCTTGTACTTTGCATTTACTTCCTTTTATTAAGTAGACTTTTTCTGTGTACCATTTTAATTTCTTAAATAATTATGATCATACTTCTGGGTTATTTTCTTAATGGTTTCTCTGTGATTTACAGTATAAATTTTATCAGAATCTAGTTTGGATTCACACTATTTTTTAAAATTTGAACATTTAGTTTTGAATATTTGTGGGGTGCTGTGTGTTGATTCAATACATGCATGTACCGCCCAATGATTCACTTAGGACAGAGAGCATAGTTTTGTACTCATTAGTCCACCACTTCTCAGATTTACCTGAAATTAATATATGCATCCATTCTATACATCCATCCAGTAGGATACAGAATATTTACTACCACTAAACTCCCTCATTTTTGTTCTGTTTTTATTCATATGTTTATGTATGTTACACACCCCAAAATACATTTCTGTTTATT
>NW_007896395.1:0-519 GCF_000696425.1 Galeopterus variegatus
CGCTTCCCAAGCGGCGCACTAGCGCAGTGCGCCACCAGGCCGGCCCATAGTACAATTTCTTTTAATGTGGCAAGAAGAGCATGTTTATTAACAGACCCAAATGTCTTTAGCCTCTCTTTACCATATAAAAACAAGCCAAAAGTATATAAGCTTAAACTTACAATTAATGATGAATGTTTCAGCACTTTCTCTTATTTAGAAATTATTTAGATATTCAATGAATATCTATTATTTAGCTTAACTTAGCATAACTCTAAGGTTGTAAGTTACCAAAAAGATTTTGGAAACTTTTTAGACAGACATATTATAAAACATAATTTATAACACATACCTCACTGGTTTATATAAGAGATGGTTCAGTTTTTTTTTTTTTTCTTTTGCTCCATTTTATATTTTTATCTTAACTGTATTTCTGGCAGATGGAGCCAGTTAAGGATCACCTGCTCAATATAAGGGCTAGAGCTTTCCAAGTAATATTTGTGGAGAAGACCTTTATGACTTTTTTTGCCCTGACATATA
>NW_007896396.1:0-519 GCF_000696425.1 Galeopterus variegatus
GAATTTACTGCCATTAAGGATTCTGACAACCACACCCACGGCCTTCCACAGAAATCATTGCGCTCGAGGATCTGCTATGCAGGCAAAATAAAACTATAAGAATAATAATTTAAAAAAAAATTTTTTTATTGCACATGTTTATGGAGTACAGTTTGTTGTTTCAATAGTGCATGTATTGTATGATGACCTAATCAGAATAGTTAGCATGTCTATCACCTAAACATTTGACATTTCTGTGGTTATACCATTCAAGGTCTCCTTTTCTGGCTACCTTAAAATATGCAACACAATATTATTTGCTATTGTCATCCTAGGGCACCGTGAGAATAAAATTTGGTAAGTTACTTAGTAGTCTGACTCCCTTCCTTTCTTAGGGAACATTTTATTTTGGGTTTTGTATTTTTCCCTGTGAGCACTTATCCCATCAGAAGCCTGAAGCCTGAAGGGTGAGGTCCACGTTTACCCAAATAGTTCTGGTTACTCTCACTTATCTGAGAGGTGGAAATGAATTTTCCTCTT
>NW_007896397.1:0-519 GCF_000696425.1 Galeopterus variegatus
TTTTTGCCAGGACCACTGGCCAATAGCACTGATATAAGTTCCACCATGTCATTAATATCTTCACCCACATTCTTTTCTCCCTGTCCAGTCTTCTTCACCAGTAAATCAGCCCCATTTCTTGATTCCTGGGCTCTGTCTTTGTGCTCTGGAATTACTGGTTTGCATTTGGTTTCTGGAATACACCAAACTCCCCTTTGAACCTTGCTGATGTTTGCTCCTGTTTGGAATGTTGGTCCTGTGCACTTCCCTTATCTCTAACACTTTGCTGTCTAATTATTGAATCTGTCTTTAAGAGTTAGATCAGGCAGGCATTTTCTTCATCAAGAGGAAAACCCTGATTGAACTTCCTCTTAGAGTCTGGGTTAGATGTTTGGGGGTAGAGGTGAGGGAAGTAGTTGGAAAATTGGCATCTTTATGTTACAGCTTCCTTTTCTTAAACAACATGATAGTTATTTCATTTATTGGAGTCTTCTTTTATGACCCTAAGTAGAGATTTATAATCTTCTTAATATAATTTTA
>NW_007896398.1:0-519 GCF_000696425.1 Galeopterus variegatus
TAATATGAATGTTCATATTTTTCAGACATTTTCTTTGATTTTCCTAGAAGAAAAAATTTGAAGAAAAAAACTTTGCAAGATTTTACTAAGTACAATAGAAATTTATGGTGATTGTTGTCATGAAGATACTTAGAAGGAAGTTTTCAATGTGATATTTGATATTTGGAGATATTCGAAAGCTGGTAATAGAACTGAAACTTCTGAAATGTATAGTGAAATGGGGTTTTTATGAATCTATGCCAAACTTCTCACTGTGCTGAAGATATTTTTTTAGTTCTAATTTGAAATAAATTTTTAGATTTCAAAAATAATGGAAAGTGTTCTTTGATCTACTATGAGAAAGGATACATTGGCAAATCTGGGTATACTCTCTATTAAATATGAATATGTAAAGAGAACCAATTTTGACAAGGTTTTTAAAAAATTTGCAGAAGTCAAATCTCTAAAACAAAAAAAAGAAAATGTAACATTCTTGCAATGAACCAATGTTGAAATATAAAATTTCTCCCCTTAAAAAAA
>NW_007896399.1:0-519 GCF_000696425.1 Galeopterus variegatus
CTCTATCTCCAAAATATATGCAGAAGATGTCTTGTCATTCTAAGTTTCTGTGTTCTCTTCCCTGGTCAATGGAATGGTTTTCTGCCTCATATCTCTACTTTTGCTGGATCCATTCAATCCATTCCCCACACAGCAGGAAGCATGGTCTCTGAAAAGTAAAAAGTAGTTCAGATTACTCTTCAGTCGTGTCCCTTGGATTTTAAAATGAATGAATGAATGAATGAATGAATGAATGAATGAAACAGACTTGACCATACCCTAAAATACTGTTGATGCTGAGTGTCTGTCCATTCTCCAACTTCAAGTTATTATGGACAGAGGGAAGAGCAAGTGCAAAAAACCTGGGCAGAATAACATTTCCCCAGCTTCACTCACTTTCTGTTTCAACACTTCTTTGCCACATCTTTAAGTGCAAAGCTCCTTATCTCATTAGACCCCAGCTCCAATAGAACACCTGAGATGTCCTTCTTAAACCGCCTCCCTAAAGTAGTTTCCCAACATCCACCCTCAATTGGTCTC
>NW_007896400.1:0-519 GCF_000696425.1 Galeopterus variegatus
TAGTTATGTTGTCTCACTTCCAGGCTGCCGGATACCCACAGTACAGAGCAGCCACTCTCTAAGATTTTCTGGGCTTTGGAACTGCTTTGTGATCTTTATGAAAAGGTGGCTTTGATTAGTGTTGACCAATTGGTTTGTATTAAACAACTCTGTGATGGTTTGGGGTAGCAATGGAAGAATACAACTTGCAGTGGTGAAGAACTAACACCTTGAACATGTTGCAAATGTTAAAAAAATTCATTTTTCCTATACTCATGTTCCTCCTTCTGCAGCTCATCTCTGTTACTTTGGACTTAGCCATTACCAACACCCTGCCCCCAAACCAGCTCGTGAAGTCACTAGGCAGGGCCCTCACAAAGCAGAGTATAAAATCAGACATCCCACCAAGCTCAAGGCTGGTTGCAACTGAAAGCAAACCCCTCCCACCTTCTGGCCTCTCCCATTTGAGGTGAAGGGCATGGCCGGGCCTGGAAGAAACGCAACAAGAGTCTAGGGCAACCAGTAACGTTCTTGACTCCT
>NW_007896401.1:0-519 GCF_000696425.1 Galeopterus variegatus
GAAACTTGGCCCTCCCTGTGACAGTTAAGAGGGTGGGAAATCCGATTATGGTAATGATTGTGGGACTATGTCATGGTGAATGGATTAAAAATGGTGGTCAGGGCGTGGTTCTTAGGTCTTTAAAAAGAGAGTGAATGAGAAATTCTCTCTCTTTTGCTCTCTCTTTGCTCTCCTTCCAGCATCTTGCACGACCCCTGGGTCACTCGCCATCACCAGATGGGCTTTGGACTTCCCAGCCTCAGAAACTGAAGCAATAAATTTTATTTTCCTATAAATCACCCAGTTTCAGGTATTTTGTTATAAGCAACAGAAATGGACTAAAACAGGTGGTTTTCTTCAGTCTAAAACTCCTTTTTTGAGGAGGAAGGGAGCTTCTTAATACTGTACAAATAGCTCCATCAGAGTATCATCCTAAAAAAACATGGTTATCCCATGACAGACAACCTTCCCCACATACCTTAACACCCTCCTAACCCAGAACTAGCTGCTTAGTGCCATTGTGTGGCCTTCTTAGGGGAA
>NW_007896402.1:0-519 GCF_000696425.1 Galeopterus variegatus
CATGAAAACCTATGGGATACTGCAAAAGCAGTACTAAGGGGGAAATTTATTTTAAGCATTATATACTGACTTCAGAATAATGGAAAGATGGCAAGTGAACAACCTAATACTTCACCTGAAAGAACTAGAAAAACAAGAACAATCCAAACCCAAAGTTAGCAGATGGAAAGAAACAATTAAGATCAGAGCAGAACTTAATAAAATTGAAACCCAAAATATGATACAAAACATCAATGAACCAAAGAGTTGGTTTTTTGAAAAGATAAATAAAATGACAAACCTTTAGCAAGTCTAACTAAATAAAGACCAAAAGACCCAAATAACAAAAATTAAAAATGAAAAAGGTGATATTAAAACTGATAAATTAGAAATACAAGAAATCATTAGAGACTATTATAAACAACTATATGCCAACAAATTTGAAAATATGGTGGAAAAGGATAAATTTCTGGACACACACACTACCAAAACTGAGCCAAGAAGATATAGAAAATCTGAATAGACCAATAACAATAAAAG
>NW_007896403.1:0-519 GCF_000696425.1 Galeopterus variegatus
TAAAATCCAAGCACATTCAATAATTTTCAGTCTGACCACAAAGTATTGTCTAGCTTTAATAACAATGTGTGGTTTCTTTTAACATGCGGCTTTTCCTTCCTTCCATATCTCTTCTGCTCTGTATTTAGCCATCTTTACCTCCCTCCTGTATTAGTGCTCTAGCCTCCTACTGACTTCCCTGCTTAGAGCCTTGTCTCTTCCTTTAGTTTGTTCTTAACTCAACCACCTTTGATCCTGATAAAACTTAAATCAGTTGATTTCCCTCTTTAGCTCAAAACTCTCCAAAGGCTATCATTTTCTCTCAGAGTAAAACCCAAATCCTCGTAAAAGTCTACAAATCTAGATGATCTGACTCCGCTCTCTCTCTGGCTTTATCTACTACCAGCCTCCCCAAGTCACTCCTTGCTGAAACTCCGTGAATCTCCATGTTGTTTCTCTAACAAAATACCTATTTTTCTTTTTTCATTTTCTCATAGTACCTACCTTGTGTGTCCCTGATAATGCACAATTCTTCACATA
>NW_007896404.1:0-519 GCF_000696425.1 Galeopterus variegatus
ATTAGGGAGATGGGGATATAGTCTTTTTCATTATTTCCTCTACCACACTGATATGAGATCTGGCTTTCATTTGACATCTTCCACCCCAACCACCCCCACTGCACCTGTCCTCCAGCCTCTGACTGCTGGGGTCCCCTCACCTGACCAGCAATGTCTTGGGACCAGCTAAGGCCCAAGAATACATGTGTATCCCTGCCATGTCAAACAGTGAGAATTGTTACTTCTCCAAGACTGCCCTCTCTCACGCAACTCTGATTCCCTCTCCTTACTCCCACCCCTCCCTAGCCCTCTTTTCCATTGATTAGAGTTGGGGGTAGGGTGAAAGCTGGTATGAATAAGACTCATTCTGCTGTCTGTTAGTAAACCCAGTGGTGGAATCTAGCCCCACTAGATGATGGGTGGCTCTCTTTAAAATGTCTCTCCTTCTTGGTTCTTCTTTGCCTTAGCTTTTGACCTTGGTCCCTGATTTTCATTCAACAGAAAAAGTCACTTTCATGTTTTGTAATAGATGCATAGGTG
>NW_007896405.1:0-519 GCF_000696425.1 Galeopterus variegatus
CGTTTTACTTCTCTAATCTGTCCCACAGTCTATGTGTATTTGACACTGGTATTTTTTTTTTTTTTTACTTCTGTCTCTCATCTATCTATCTACTTGCATTTTCTTGTCTCTTTAGTGAACATTGTCATTTCAAAGACT
This sequence comes from Galeopterus variegatus, assembly GCF_000696425.1. Classification (NCBI taxonomy): domain Eukaryota; kingdom Metazoa; phylum Chordata; class Mammalia; order Dermoptera; family Cynocephalidae; genus Galeopterus; species Galeopterus variegatus. The sequence goes on from NW_007896405.1 coordinate 139, forward strand.
TCACCATTTCTCTTAGCAGTATCAACTTCATTGGTTCTTCAAATTTTCCTTCTATTATCCAATTTTACAGCAGAGAAAGCAAACCCATTTGTATAATTTGGCTCTTATTTACCAGTTTACATTTGCTTAAATGTTTTGTGTGAGGCAACATTTTCTCTGCAATGTGATTTTAAGCTTCTTGAGAGCAGTGAAAATGCTACAAGACCCTTTGTATTACCTATGGGTCTGATCAAAATATTAGGCAATTAAAGAGGTCATTTTCTTATGAATGTTTGTTTAAATCAAATGAGTCATCCATTAGCAGTTATTCATTCATTCGCCAAATATTTACTAAGCCAGACTGTGACACTGTAGGTTTTGAGCAGGCATTTATTTCATAAT
>NW_007896406.1:0-519 GCF_000696425.1 Galeopterus variegatus
TTGGTAAAGAGGACAGCTATGTATCAGGGCTTGAAAGCAGCCAGACTAAATGAGAGCATGCCAGAAGACTCCAGACAAAACTTCTTGAAGATGAAGAGGATAGAATACTCAGTATGAATGAACTCCTTGAGAGGTGATTTAGATAAGTGAAAGAGAATTTGGGATTGAGTTAGGAATATGTAGAAAATCAAGTAAGAAAACAAAATAAACAGGAAATAAAATTAATTAGGGTTATACATGGCTGAATTCTGAATGGCATGTATGTGATATAACTATATTGGGAAGTGTAAGTGGGAAATAAGAAAGCTCATTTTCCATAGTGGGAAGTCAATGGATGGTATCTAGTACTAAAAAATCATGAATAGCAATAAAGACATGTTATTTAGCAATATAGAGGTCAAGACCAAAAGATAAACTAAAAGAGGTGAAGGCAGTTACTTCTAAGAAAGCAGAAATGGGAAACTATGTTGAGCTGGTTGACTCTCTTAGACTACATGCATGTGTAACTGATTTTGGGGG
>NW_007896407.1:0-519 GCF_000696425.1 Galeopterus variegatus
TGATCTTGGGCAAGTTCTTGTACATTCTCAGAGCCATGGTTTCCTCATCTGTCCAATGGGATGAAACCGGGCCAAGCTCATGAATTGTTGCTGGGGATGAAACGCTTCACTTGTGGTGCCTCAGACGCACAAACCAAAGAGGATAACACAAGACTGATAAAACTCCCCAGGGTTCTGCTGTGACATCTCCCAGCTCCCAGGACGGAGGGTGGAGCACAGTAGGGGCTCGATATGGATGAAGGCCCCACCCGAGCGCTGTGGGTTCTGGCTCTGCCCACTTTGATAAAGAGCGATTAGAGCACCGCGCTAAAGCAGCTTCATCAGTAAGCACGCCATCGGGGGAGACTGTAGTCCCCTCCTGCCTGTGGAAGCAACAGAGCCCGGGGATAATGCCAGGAGTCCCGGCTGCGAAGGCCCAGCCCAGCCCTCAGCTGTCATTCATCCTGCTGTGGCTCAGACCCCTGGTGGTGGGTGTCGGGGGAGGATCTGAGTGTTCACCTTGTCACCAGGCGACTCCTG
>NW_007896408.1:0-519 GCF_000696425.1 Galeopterus variegatus
TTGACTCTGGGAAAATCTCACAGACTCATCCAGAACGTGCATTTGTCTTTTGCTTTTGAGGGGCACTATTGATTATACTAAACTTAAAGCTGGAAGCAGCACCTGGAGAAGGCAGAACTGTCGAAACTTGAAGCTCCAGGCTCTTGGTCCCCAGTCCCTGCACGCTTGCTGCTGTTCATGTTTCACTTGAAGCCCTTCTTCATATGGACAGAGGCAAAGAGGAGGATTCTCCAGGGGGAAGAACCAGAAGGTCAGCCCACACCGTAGTGCCTTGTGTAGGGACATTGCCAGTGACAGAGGCACAGCTCAGGGTGTAAATCCAAGCTACCCGCTGGGCCTGGTTTCATAGCCAGAGACTGCAGAAGGTACAGCAAGGAGCCGAGGTCGCTCAGGAATGCCACTCTGAGCAATCACAAACTATCTAAGAAATAAAGTATAGATCATGAAAAGTATAGGTCTTGATGGAATTCTTTGATAAAGTGAGGTTTGAAATCAAGCATACAAAACGTGGCAAGTACA
>NW_007896409.1:0-519 GCF_000696425.1 Galeopterus variegatus
TAAATTTTGTGGAACATGTCATTTCCTAATAATGCAGAACATATTTTTAAAAATTTACCCAACATGATATTTTGTAATTTTAAATTTACTTTACTTTAAAAATGAAATGAGTTAGTATAACAGTCTGGAGGTAAGGCACCATGAAACCTGTTGGAGTTCGTTTGTTGTAACAGGTATAGAAAGAAAGTCCGGCTGATGAGTCACAATCAGCCCAACTGGCTCTGAATTCAAAGGCTTGGTTCTAATCGGTACTATGCCTCTGACGAGCAGTGTCAACTTTCTCAAACTACATAATAGTTCTCTGTCTCAGTCTCCTCATTTGTGAAAAGGAGATAATAAATGCAGCCACCTCTTAGTGTGGGGCACAGAGTAAAAAGCATATAGTCTTAGTTATAACCCTTTCTACATATTTTTAGTTTTACCAATGTCAGAAACACACCTATTGGATGCATGGAGACAAATCAGAGAATTACAAAATCTTAGCATTGGAAGGGAACTTAAAAATTATTCAGGGAAGGA
>NW_007896410.1:0-519 GCF_000696425.1 Galeopterus variegatus
TTCATGCTGTTTCTTACCTCTGTGCTTTTGTACAAATTGCTCTATTCCTGTTTGGAATGCTTTCTTCCTCTCCATCCTCCAATATCTGCCCATCAAATGTATACTCTTTATTTAAGGCATAGCTCAAACCTGATGTATTCTAAAGTGTCATACAAGGTTCCTGCAGAAAAGAATCTCACCATACTTAATAATTTCTTAATATTTTATGTGTACAGATATTGCACACTTTTTGCCATCTGTCTTATATCACAGTTATTGATGTGTATCTTTCACACTTTGTTTCCAGCTCATTGAATGCAAGGGTCATATCTTCTTCATCTTTGAGCCTCGATATATGAGCTTTGCATATATTGTACTGAACAAAGTGTTATGTGCAAAGCTCATATGTTCAGTACGTTCTCATTTCCTTATAGTACATATGCTCACCCTTGCTCATTCCAGCACTATTTTAAAAGCTTTACGTATATTGACTAATTTAAAACACACAACTCCCAGTCCTACTTCCTGAAGTGTTTCCTC
>NW_007896411.1:0-519 GCF_000696425.1 Galeopterus variegatus
CCCCACAAATATGTATAACCAATTATGTTTCAATAAAAATAAATAAAATCTCTTCATGGGATTAGAGCCTACAGCCTGTCTATCTTTGTATATACTCATAGAGTATGTTCCATTGTTTGGTATCAGTCAAATCTGAGTTCCTCCGCTGCTCTTTCACTTATTAAGTACTACTATATGACCCTGAGCAAATATTCCTGCTTCTTTTAGCCTCACTTTCCTCATAGGATCTTTGAGAAGACTAGTGAGATTAGGCATGTGAGGAATTTAGCTTGTGTATGTATAATGTATGGCACACAAATACTCAGTAAATGTCAGCTATCATTAGAAGAAGATCCTTGAGGGCAGGGGTTGTATCTCCTTTCCTCCTTCTTGACTCTACATTCAGAATACATTAATATCCAACCAGTTCTCATGACCCTCACTGCTACCAGCCTCCACCCAATTCTGGTCCCTATAGTCTCTTGCCTGGATGGTGGCAATCTCCTGGCATCTCTCCCTCTCTCTCCTCTTGCTGGTCAG
>NW_007896412.1:0-519 GCF_000696425.1 Galeopterus variegatus
AGGAACAAAATTTAAGGAAGCAGCCTCTTACCTCATTCACCCCTCTCTGTTCCTGGCCTGTATTTTATCATGGTGAAGGCAGAGACTACTTTTGAGGTTCCGACAGGGATCCGAGTGGAATTCCCATTGCTGTTGAAACTGTAAACGTATTCTGGAAATGTCAGTCCTGGAAAAATTGAAAAGACCAACTCTGGTAACATCCAAAGACTAACTTTCCAGAATTTTGTTTTCAAAGTTCTCAAGTCATATCTGGATTACTTTCATCAAATAGAAGAGATTGGAAGGATGTAGGATTTGTGACTGAATCCACCCATCAATGAGGAACTTATAGATCTGACCTGAATGCAGATGGTGAATGGTTTATTAAGGTGATCAGAACCCATTACCCAAGGGTCCAGCTCTAGCTAAATGCAGTGGAAGCAAACAATGGGCACAGGGGTAGGTGGGTAGGCAGGAAATTAGCATGGTAAAAATTAGACAGCTGATGAGAAGGCCTCAACTGTTAACTGTGTCTCAGAG
>NW_007896413.1:0-519 GCF_000696425.1 Galeopterus variegatus
GATTATTTTCTCAGCCTTGTTCAGTCTGTTAATAAGCCAATTAAAAACATTCCTTATTTCAAAAAAAAAAAAAAGAAAAATCTCTAACAGTAGGGAACAAACATGCAAATGTGGCATATATCCTGGACTATGGATTGAAAAATTATCACTTAAGAGAAATCAGAATTTCACACTCTGTTGGGAGAAGGTGTACAATCCTAATTTATATTATCTGTACAGTGTTGAAACTCTAAGTAAGGAAACTAACAACAAGCCCCAACCCCTAATCCAAAAATTGTGAAATTAGTGAAACGTCAGCAAAGGCTAATGCAACACTGCTCCATGAGGACTTTTCCACCACAGAGAGCAAGAGAGGGCTCCTTTGGAAAAAAACTTCTGCCAGAAGATTCACTTACATACATAAATTACCAAGTATGGAAGTAACCCATGGCCATGAGAGAAATAGAAAGGGAAAGAGGCCAATGTTCATTGCAGCACTCTTTACAATTGCCAAGAGTTGGAATCAGCCCAAATGTCCAT
>NW_007896414.1:0-519 GCF_000696425.1 Galeopterus variegatus
CTTGGAGTTGGCCATAAAGAAATTCTCTGACCTACCTTATTTGATTGTAGGTCATAAGGCCGTTGTTTCAGGAGGAGCCCTGCCCCATACCCAGAACATTGCACAGAGAGGCCAGGAAGAACCTGAACAAGCAGATCTTGTGGGGTCTCGCCACCCAGACTGTTAGTGTGAGATCATACCCATTTTGTCCAATCACATTTCTACACGGTTGTCCATGCTTTGATCATGCCTATGTAACCCAGCTTTCATAAAAACCCAAGAGCACAGGGTTCAGGGTGCTTCTAGATAGCTGAACACGTGGAGGCTCCAGGAGGGTGGTGTTCCCGGGAAGTGCATGGAAGCTCCATGCCTTTTCCTCCATACCTCACCCTATGCGTCTCTTCATCTGTATCCTTTTTAATATTCTTTATAGTAAATCAGTCAATATCAGTATGTGTTTCCTTGAGTTCTGTGAGCTGCACAAGCAAACTAACAGAACTCAAGGAGGGGGTTATGGGAACCCTGATTTATAGCTGGTTT
>NW_007896415.1:0-519 GCF_000696425.1 Galeopterus variegatus
GTGCGCCGCTTGGGAGTGCGGTGGCGCTCCCGCCGAGGGTTCGGATCCCACATACAGACCCTTTCCCGCTCACTGGCTGAGCGAGGTGCGGACGCGACACCAAGGTTTGCGATCTGTTGCCGGACACGAAAAAAAGACAAAAAAAAAAAAAAAAATTCCATTCTGTGTATATACCACACTCACTTCTATGTAGTTTGCGGACAAGGTTATTTTTGAACTGGAAGTAGGACTTACTTTTTTTTGTTCTAAACAAGTTGTAAAAGAAACAATGATTTTAAAACTAACTTTTGGATTTTTAATTAGAGGTCAGCTTTAAATATAAATTTCTTACATATAAAATTTTTTTGAGAAGGATTGAGGTTAACATATAAATGTTTATAGCATTCTCATAATCTTTTGTATTTCTGTGGTAACAGTTATAATGTCTCCTCTTTTCATTCTAATTTTATTGATTTGAGTCTTTTTTCTATTTTTCTAAAATTGAAGTTTTTTCAATTTTGTTTATCTTTTCAGAAAATC
>NW_007896416.1:0-519 GCF_000696425.1 Galeopterus variegatus
ACTTATATAAATCCAAACAGCATGGTACCTCCCAACTCTACCCCAAATCTGCCCGGTCCAGGGGTGAGCTGGTAGACACAGTTGAGCAGAAAGCAGAAGAGGGAAAAGGCTGTAAACATTGTATCTTAACCTAATTTTTTTCCCTATTACATAAAAGAAGTGTGGAGTTGCCCTCTTACTAGCCAGCCTAGCCTGTTCTCCAGGACGGCAGGCCGACTGGGATCATCCTGTTCTGGAAGCTTCCCCCATGCGTAGACCTCCACGTGTAGCTCTTCTGCTCCCTTCAGCCCTCAGCTGCCAGCAGGTGAAGTGGGTTTCCTCTCGTCCACCTCCACTTCAGGAGAAGAGTTAGAAGCTGCAATTTCGAGTCAGCACAAGCCTCCCCCACCCCGGCTACAGGATGCAAAGTGACAAAGGTTCATCTCTAAGAGCCGTCACAGGACTGTCCCTCTGCCAGGGGAATCAGAGCATGTAACTCAGACAGAAATAAGATTCGTTGAAACAGAAGGAAGGAGTTCG
>NW_007896417.1:0-519 GCF_000696425.1 Galeopterus variegatus
TATGAGATGTATATTTCCATTCGTATGATCCTATTTTATTGAGTTTTCAAGTGGGGAAACAGTTGAATTTTTATCAGCTAATCTTTTCGTATATGTGGATAATAGTATGGTTTTCTTATTGATACTTCAATATTATGAATTATATTAAATGATTCCTTTATAAAGAACCATCCTTACCTTACTGGAATAAACCCCACATGGTGGTGGCATGTTACCCTTAACATGTGTTCTACTTGTTAGTATTTGATTGAGGATTTTTGCATTTATATTGTCTTAAAGATAGTACTACAGTCTTTTTTGCCCTGTCTTTTGTAGGGTTTTGTTTTCACTGTTTTTCTGCATTCTTAGTTTCAAGTTCTCCATTTCTCCCCTTCAATGTTCAGGAGCAGTTTTAGTAGTATTGAAATGATCTGCTTCTTGAAAATTGGATGGATTTTCACCCGCGAAGCCGTCTGATGCTTGTGCTCTAACGGAGAGTGGTTCTTTGACACCTTTCTCAATTTCTTCCCTGGTAATTGA
>NW_007896418.1:0-519 GCF_000696425.1 Galeopterus variegatus
TAATGAGTTCAGCAAGGTTGCAGGATACAAAATCAATATACCAAAATAAATTGTATTTTTACACACACGTAATGAAGAATCCAAAATTAAATTTAAAAAACAATTCCATTTAAAATACCATAAAAAAAAATACTCAGGAATAAATTTAACAAAAGTGCAAAACATTATACTCTGAAAACAACAAAACATTGTTGCAAGAAATTAAAGATGATCTAAATAGATGAAAAAAATTCCCACGTTCATGGATTGGAAGACTTATTGTTAAGATGGCAACATTCCCCAAATTGATCTATAACTTTAATGGATTTCTATCAGAATCCACGCTGGCTTCTTTGTAGAAATTATCAAACTGATTCTAAAACACATATGGAATTGCAAGAGACCCAGAAGAATCAAAACAACCTTGAAAAAGTACAACAAAATCGGAAGAGTCACACATCCCAATTTCAAATTACACGCAGGTATCAATACTCAAAGTGGTACCTCACAGATATGTACAATCAATTATGTTTCAATAAA
>NW_007896419.1:0-519 GCF_000696425.1 Galeopterus variegatus
ATCCATGAGGATATCTAGGTTCCAGATCACACACTGGCATAAGAGTTTTCTCAGTACTTAGTGTGTTCAGAGTCCTTCAAGGAGAATGTGATGGGCAGAGTTGCAGCGGAGCAGCTGCCAGGCAAAGAGGAGGCAGATCTACGGGGGTTGGGATTTTCTGATGGACATTACCTACAGCAATCTTCAGCAGATTTTTATCACAGAGCAAATATAATGTATACGCCACCTAATAGAGCTCTCATTAGAGGTTGAATTAAGCCTGTCTGCACAGAAACACACAGTGATGCCCTGGACAAGGTTTTATACCACCTCAGAAAAAGATCTGAGAACTTTCTCCATCCTGTACTAACTTAACTTATACAAGTAATTGGAAGGACCACATGGACTTACGAGCTTAAAAACTCCTAGTCTAACCCCTGTCAATTTGCCTATCACTTTTTCAGAAACCACAAATGTTCAGAGTTGCTTTTAATATTGGTTCTCATGAGAAGAGGTATATTTAGCCTGTGACAGGGCTCC
>NW_007896420.1:0-519 GCF_000696425.1 Galeopterus variegatus
ACACCCCTTCATGTTCTTTATCTTTGGTCTCCTTGTAGTCATATACTCTTCAACATTCAATGGAGGGAGATGGAATTCATCACTGTCAATGCTGCCAGTGTCCTTTATGAAAAATGTTTTTTCTATCTACAATGTCTACCAATTTCTTTTTTATTATTCAATGTAGAAATGAGCAGAATACCCTCGATATCTTGATCACTTGTGTCAAGCTCAGTCTCATATAGGCCTCAAGCAGGACTGCAACTGCCACACTAAGTAAATTATTCAAGGTGATTTGAGAAAAATATAGTGAGGCATTTTATTATAAATAAGAGCATCACAAGAAATATTAATAGCCACCACGTGGAAAAACTTTGCAGGCTTCACTTCTTACTTCACTGATCATAGTCTGAGAAACAAGAATGTGAAAGCAACACTGGTGTGGATATGCTTGGGAAAGCATCAGCTCTGTGACTCAATCAAGAGATGACAATTTTGGTTTGCCTTGTCACTCACTTGCTTTAGGAATTTATGCGAGTG
>NW_007896421.1:0-519 GCF_000696425.1 Galeopterus variegatus
CTTTTAAATCCACCCAATTTGACAAAAATGTATCTAGTGCCCTCTAGGTACCAAGCATGTGCTGGGTGCTCAGGATGTGGTGGAGTTCAAGGTAGACAGTGCTCCATGCTGCTTCATGAGAAACTAACCCTTGAGTCTGACATCCAAGGCCTACTTCTTTCAGATTATGAATAGAATTGTGGCTGCCTCTTGCTTGGATCTTGCTACAAAGTTATCACATCTCCTATCATCTTTGTAGAACTCAAGATAATTTTGTTTTTCCAATCTGGTACCATTTAAAATCCCTATCAGATACCATGGTTACAAGTACAATAAACATACATTAATAGATTTATTCAATCTAAATATGCCATAATTTCGAGTACAATAAACATACATTACTAGATTTATTCAATCTAAATATGCCATAATTTCATCCATCACCACCATCTCTTTTCTAGAGACTCAAATTTTAAGGTGCAACTGTGATTTCTAACTGGTATTTCAGACTCTAAAGAGAGTTAGCAGCAGCTGGATTGT
>NW_007896422.1:0-519 GCF_000696425.1 Galeopterus variegatus
TCTTTGAGAGGACTAGAACACACTTCCCATTATATCCCTTGCTCTTAACCCAACGCAGCACATTCAGTAACACTAAATAGTTATTGGGTACATAAAAAAAGAAAAGAAATAAATGGCTCTCCCAGAAAGACAGCCACTAAAAAATGGAGACATAGTTGTTTTTATGTAAATCTCTTGCCTAGGAGATTGAATGTTTTTATCTGTGGACCAGATGGCCTTTAATCTCCTAGATGCCAATCAAGTTCTTTGATCTAAGAATCTTCAGACGGAAGCATTGAAATCTCCCCTCCACTAAACTTGTACAAGTGTATATTTAATACTAGGCTCTATTCAAAGCTTTTTGGCTTTATTTTAGTTTGCCTATTCATCATGACTTGTTTCATGTTTTTCTGTTATGCATACATAAATTAGGGAGAATAAATTCATAAGTTTTTTCTCTCGATCATGACCTATTTAAAAATTATTATTGTGTTAGTCAGGGTTCTTCAGAGAAATAGAACCATATATAGGTATGAAAAA
>NW_007896423.1:0-519 GCF_000696425.1 Galeopterus variegatus
CGCTCACTGGCTGAGCGAGATGCGGGTGCAGCACCGAGGTTTGCGATCCCGTTGCCGGTCCTGGTCCGGTGCGGGAGTGACACTGAGGGTTGTGATCCGTTGCCGGACACGAAAAAATACAAAAAGGAAAAAAAAAAAAAAGAAATACAGCATGTTCTTATCATTAAGGCTTGAGTTATGTAAACCTTCCTCAACCCATATGACAAGAATGTTTTGAGCACAAATGGAACCACTCTTTATCTCTGGGTGTCTTCCTGATGATTACTCCATTTCCTATAGACTAAATAAAGCCCCTCACATCCACTCTTGCAAAAGACTTCAGGGGAAAATCCTTACAAGTTTGAACAGTTTTTTGGACTCTCTTGAGTAAACTCTTATGTTTATTTTTGTTTCTATAGGAACTTCAGTGTATATTTTACACTGATGCCTTATTTATGTGAAGCAGGAGAATGCCTTTTTATCTGTTTCCCCACGACAATTGTAGGGAGTCCTACTCTCACCCGTACGGCCCTGTAAGGG
>NW_007896424.1:0-519 GCF_000696425.1 Galeopterus variegatus
GAAAATGAGAATGGCAATAAAAATAATATTGACAACCATAACGACATCTGGGGCTTCCTTTCACCAGGAACCCTTACTCTTACATCCATGTGCACTTGAAGTGGGGACAACCCTAGAAGGTGGGCACTGTGATCACCTAGGTTGGCAGATGAAGCAACTGATACTTTAAAGAGATGAAGCACTTGTGCCAAGTTACGAATGGAGTCAAACGGAAAGCCCGGGCTTTAGCTCTGGCCATCTGACACCAGGGCCACACTGTAATAGTTACAATCTGACCTCAAGAAGAGTGCTGTCCACATGCGGGTCTCTAAAGGAAATAAAATCAGCAGCTCTGAAGAGGCTTCATGGCCCACAGTCCTGGCCTCAGGTCCCACGGATTCCCAGCTCCAATAGGAGCTAAGACTGAAGCACACAGCTCCATGGATGGCGACGTGGAGAAACATCAGGACATGCAGATGAGGCTGCACTGGGGCAAACTGCAGCAGAAATCAAAATTAGCAAGGCTGAGCATCCTAATTC
>NW_007896425.1:0-519 GCF_000696425.1 Galeopterus variegatus
TAACCTTCACCGGTAGCCAACTAATTTTGGCTTTTAGAGTAAGATAAATTTAGAGTTTATGAGTTGCAATTTATAAGGATATATTAAGGAATATACTAGTAGCTTAGGCTGTTGGGGATTTATTGGTAGTTCTATCTAACGTTTAACTTCGATAATTTTTGTGTAAACTTGGAAAGGGTGATCAGAATATGTTAGAAAGCAAGTTAGATTGAATTAAAGGTGTTTTGCCACTTATATTATTGGAAATATAAATCAAGGAGATGTGGAAATGCTGATGGAATGAGTGAAGTGAGAAAAGTTTTAAAAAATTAAAATAATGCTCCCTCAGAAATCCTTTGTGATAGAAATAATCAATTTTCCCAAATTTGCTTGCTTTTATTTCTTGAACGTTTCTCAGTCTGTCTCCTTGTCTTCAACCACATTTCCATAGTTCTAGCTGGAGCTTTCTTTATCTGTTTCTGGGTTAATAAGAGTCTACTAACTTTCCTCCTTGCTTGCAGCCTTGTTACCCCAGTCCAC
>NW_007896426.1:0-519 GCF_000696425.1 Galeopterus variegatus
TCTAGAATAGGGATCTACAAACTTGTTGTGAGAGCCAGAGAGTAAATATTTGAGGCTTTGTAAGCCATATAATTTTTGTCACAATGACTCATTTCTGCTGTTAAAATGCAAAAGTGCAATGTGTGGACATGGCTGTGTTCCAATAAAATGTTATTTTATGAAGACAGATGGTGGGCCACATTTGGCCTGTGCACCATAATTTACCAACCTCTGCTCTAGAGCATTGCTTAGAAGAGATATAAATTAGAGGCAGAGAGGAAAATTAGGGTGAAATTATGCTAAGCCTGGTGACAAATGAAGAGGGTTTGAACTAGAGCACTGGTGTCAGGGTGCAGAAAAGCGGATGCATTCTTAAAGTCCTTCTGAGAAGCAAGTAATAAGATGAGAGATGGGAGTTAGAGCAGCCGAGACAGGGAATGATCAAGCATGGTTCCAAATTTTCTAATCTGAGTTATGGCTAGATTGACATATTTTGAAACGGGATGTGGAATGAATGAGAAAGTGTAAATTTTATTGGAA
>NW_007896427.1:0-519 GCF_000696425.1 Galeopterus variegatus
ATTCATTTGACTTCTAGATTATGTCTTTCATCTATCTTAAAATATTTTTTCATATTATCTCCTCAAATGTTTCTCTTCCACCTTTCTTTCTCATTTGTTTTTCTGCAACTCCAACTACATACATGTTGTGTTATTCAACATTCACAGATCTCATGTGCTCTGTTCCATTTTTATTAGCAGTTTTTTCTTTTGTTTTAGTTGAAATAATTTCTATTAACTTGTTTTTAGATTTCATTGATTCTTTATTCTGCTGTGTCCAATCTGCTAATAAGTATATTGAAAAAACTCTTCTTTGATTTTTCTTTTATTTCTAGTATTGCCTTTTTGCTCTTTTATATAATTTCTATCTCCCTAATAAAATTCCAATCTGTTCATATATGTTTTTATTAGATTATTTTACTAGTTAATGTATTTTATTTTGTTTTATTTTAACTTCTCAGTATACATTGTAGTTGATGGGGGGGAGGGAAGAGAGAGGGAGAAAGGAATGGGTTAAGGGTCACGAAAATCAACTAGTTG
>NW_007896428.1:0-519 GCF_000696425.1 Galeopterus variegatus
AGATAAGGAAGGACAAGCAAAGGACATCTATGGATGGGGAACCAGGAAGAAGAGCCAGAGCGGTGGGAATGACTTGTGAACCATCGGCACATAGGCTATGAGTGAAAACCACAAGATTATACTAGGTTGTGTGTGTGGAGCAGGGGATGTGCAGGAGAAAAGTGAGTTGAGACTGGAAACTGGAGCCCTGTGCAATGTCAACATTTAAATTACGGGTGCAGAAAGAGAAGCCAGTAAAAGGAGTGGAAATGTAGTTAGAGAGGACAATAGAGAACTAGGAGAAAGATATGTCATACACCCAAGAGATCTCCAAGGTGAGATGTCAGTTTAATTTTATATACAGCAAAGAGGTCAAGTAAGATGAGGACTGAGAAGAGTTCCTTGCATTTGGCAATTATGGTATCGCTGATGAGATTTAGAAAAAGAAATTATGATGAATTAGGATGGAGAAAGAAGTAAGAAAATGAAGGCATTTATGCTTCTGAGTAAACTGGTGATGAGAAGGGAAAAAATAATTTG
>NW_007896429.1:0-519 GCF_000696425.1 Galeopterus variegatus
TAGAGGACCAAGTAGTGAGGTAAACAAGGCACAATTTCTTTTGCTATCCCCAGTGGAAACCCTATTTTCAATATGCCATCTTTTCTCACACCTCTGTGCTTTGCCCAGGCTCCCCCTCCCTGCCTGGCTAATTCATGTTTTGAGAGCCAGCTCAAAGGTCATCTTTGTAAAAGACTTCCCCAGGCAAAATTAGTCATTCCCTGTTCCTGCAGTGATGACTGTAATTTATGAACCAAAAATCTAGACATTTTGTCTGACTGAATTCTTTTTCTGATATGTAAATTAATTTTATTAGGAGCTAGATTAGATAGAAAGCTAGATTAGATATGAAAATTAAATCATGTTTTTATTCATTTAACAAATTTCCTTTAGTAAAAGGAAAAATAGAGAAAACCAAGTATTATATACTATAATATCTGTTATTTTTGTTATTCATCTACTGTAAAATCTGATGGCAGTGTTGTATATATACTAATTTAAATAATTCAATTGTTAAAGAACTGTTTATTCATTTACATT
>NW_007896430.1:0-519 GCF_000696425.1 Galeopterus variegatus
TCATGAGAGGGAATGATAATAGAAAGGTACTTCAAAAAGTTCATGGAAAAATTAATATTATGTTTCCATTCTATTTTCCACGAACTTTTTGAAGTACTCTTAAAATACTCTTCCATTCTGTTTAACTTTTATAATTGTCAAAGGGTTCAGATCCCTGTACTGGCCAGCCAACAAAATAAATATTATCATTATATAAGTGCTTTAGTGTAGAATTTGAAGAAATCATTTTATGCTCAAAATTTTACTTCCTATTCTAGACTTTTTCCAGAAATTTATTTAAATTCCTGGAGACTCTTGGCCTTTACTAAAAAGCCTTTGGGAGAAGCTCCCTCAGTTTTGGCATTACTAGAAACAGCATGCTGATCAATGATTTCATTGCCACTGGGACTTGAAAACAAGGAAGACACTAAAATAGCTGCCAGAATAATCAAAGTTAGATATAAAATAAGTTAGGGAGGGCTGGCTGGTTAGTTCAGTTGGTTAGTGCTCAACCTTACAAAACCAAGGTCATGGGTTTGG
>NW_007896431.1:0-519 GCF_000696425.1 Galeopterus variegatus
GGAAACACAGCCACCTTTAAGTCAGCGATTCAAAGCAGAGACTCTGGGGAGGTCATGTCAACATTAGAGGGGTGGGAGGTGACTATGAAGGTTGAAAAATGTATTCAGTATCATAATGAAATTTGATACTTTGTACAATGAAAAACAACGCTATTGTTCTCATAACACAGACCGAAGAAAATGGGATTCAACGCATCTCTCTGAAGAAAACGGCTCTTTGCAGAAATAACCAGATCAGAGAATGACGGTCAGCGGATGGGCTGAGAGATTTCATTTTCAAAAGGTGTCATGTATCTCTCTAGATGGTGCTTAAAAAGACCAGACCCGTCATATACATGGTGGATATAAATTTTTGAAAGCCTCACAGATGGTAAATTCATATATGCAAACATGTTAATTTCCGATAATTGGATTTACTTTTTAATATTAGGCTCTATTTACTGATGCAAAATATTAATCTAGCCATTTGTAGGTAAGCCAGGCAAATTCAGCAATGTTGACATGCATCCCTAGACGTCC
>NW_007896432.1:0-519 GCF_000696425.1 Galeopterus variegatus
GCCTCTTCAGCTTTGAATGTCAAAATTAAATGATTATATAAGTTCATATTAAAAACTGATGCAATTTTAATGTACTGCAAATGAGTAGAGTCAGCAATAACACATCGCTATATCCCTGTGGAAAGGAACAAGAACATGCCCACAGCAACGGCTGCTGTCCCGAAAAATCTCTCTTCCCTATAACTAAATGAACGATTTGACTCCTTAAATATGGCTTTAAGAATTAGCCGCTCAGGCTGCTGATTCCCTGAATGGAATTTGCAAAATATGCACAGAGCCACACAATCAGAGAACAGGTCCCATCTTATAATGGGCAAGGATTTCTTAAATAGGGCATCACCATGAAAAGAAAACAGTGATAAATTTTATTTCATTAAATAACTTCCAGTGTCAAAAGACATCATTAAAAGAGTGGAAAGACGGGCCATACAGACTAGAAAAAAATATTTGTGGTACATAGAGCTGACAAAGGACTCAGAATATATAAAGTACTTCACATATCAGTAAGAAGGAAATTAA
>NW_007896433.1:0-519 GCF_000696425.1 Galeopterus variegatus
AGGCTTGCAGTATTGGAAACAAGCCTATCTGTGCAATTGCTTCTCTGGAGGCAAAGTCATCGCATTGTACTGTCAACACCTGCCTTTCCATGTGCCATAAAGATTTGTTTAGATAAACACAAAGCTAGACTGATTCCTGACTACAGCAAGTCTCTATTTTTGAAGCTGGCATGATAACTTGCCTTAGAGTCATCTTTCTTAACAACATACTTTTTCTCTGAATATGATTAACTTATTTTCAGGGACAATAAAAAAGCATTATTTTTGTTTTCTCTGAACAAAGTGAGATATAGATATTTGCATGTTAGTCACTCCCCATCTTCACTTTCATCCAACCTGACAATGCACTTACATTATTTATCCATCTAACTTTGCCTAAAGATGTAAGTCATATAAGAAGCCATCTATTACACATTTCACCTTTTTCATCCCTAGTTTTAGAAAACTCTCCTGCATTTAGGCAGTTTCAACAGATGAAAGTGTCAGGCAAAACAAGGCTCTTGTTTATATTTGCCTAGT
>NW_007896434.1:0-519 GCF_000696425.1 Galeopterus variegatus
ATGAGAAAATGGACACATGTTGGAATGATTACCCAGTATTATAAAGCTTAGAACTTAAATTGAAAGGCGGGTCTTCTGAATTCCAGATCCAGTAATGGTGAAAGGGCTTATATTTGACTTACTATCTGCAGATAACCCTTTTAAAGTATAGACAAAATATTTTACCCCATTACTCAAAAGGCAACAGATAACAACCAAAACCACACAGAAACTGGAAGGGGAAACATTTAAACCAATAATCTAAGTTTGCACCTTAAGAACTAGAAAAATATAAGCAAATTAAATTCAAAGGGTATAAAAGGAAGATAATAGAGATAAGAACAGAAATTAATGAAATGTAAAAGGGAGGAGATAATAGAGATAAGAACAGAAATTAATGAAATAAATTATTTTTACCAATATTGGGAACTATGGAGGGAGTATCATTATAGATCTTACTGGCAATGAAAGGATAATAATGGATTATTGTGAACAACTTTATATCAATAAATTCAACAATTTAAATGAAATGCAAAAATT
>NW_007896435.1:0-519 GCF_000696425.1 Galeopterus variegatus
AGTGTGTGCTCAAGAGAGTCCACACCCCCAGTGGGTACCTCATATAGATGGGCAAATAATTAGAGGAAGGATGCTCCTGACTCGATGGCAAGTGGACTTTGTCGGACCACTGCCAGGATCAGAGAATTCCAGATACCTCTTCACAGCTGTCGATACGGCTACTGATCTCCTGTTTGTATGGCCTTGTAAGGCCCCAGACCAGGTAAACACTGTGAAGGCATTGAATAGCCTTACTACTATGTATGGCCGGCCTGTAGTCATAGAGAGTGATAATGGAAGCCACTTTACTGGACATGGGGTTCAGAGGTGGGCCTCCCAGTTGTCTAGTCATTGGAAGTTAAATGTGCCGTATATCCCCAGGTAGCAGGAATGATCGAATGGTACAATGGCCTTTTAAAAAAGGGGCTGAGCTATCTACCCAACCCCCATCCCTGAAGGGGTGGTCACGGCGGTTATGGCCGACAGTCAGAATTCTAAATGAGAGACCCCGCAAGGGCGGACCCTCTCCAGTGGAAGCTC
>NW_007896436.1:0-519 GCF_000696425.1 Galeopterus variegatus
CAGACCAAGCTCTTCGATCTAAGTAAACTCATCAGACCAAGCTAATCGATCTAAGTAAACGAATCGGACAGAGCTAATTGATCTAAGAAAACTCATCAGACGCAGCTCATCTTTCTAAGTAAACTCATCAGACCAAGTTAATCGATCTAGGAAAACTAATCAGACCCAACTAATAGATCTAGGAAAACTAATCAGACCCAACTAATCGATTTAGGAAAAGTAATCAGACCCAACTAATCGATCTAGGGAAAAAAATCAGACCCAACTAATCGATCAAGGAAAAATAATCAGACCCAACAAATCGATCTAGGAAAAATAATCAGACCCAACTAATAGATCTAGGAAAAGTAATCAGACCCAACTAATCAATCTAGGAAAACTAGTCAGACCAAACTAATCGATCTAGGAAAACTATTCCGACCCAACTAATAGATCTAGGAAATATAATCAGACCCAAAAAATCGATCTAGTAAAACTAATCAGACCAAGCTAATCAATCTAGGAAAAATAATCAGACCA
>NW_007896437.1:0-519 GCF_000696425.1 Galeopterus variegatus
TGTCATCTGCAAACAGAGACAGTTTGACTTCATCTTTTCCAATCTGGATGCCTTTTATTTGAAGGACATCCTATTTCTAGGGAGGACTGGAATAGAGCCTGGGCTGTTCCAGCCAGTTCTTCCTTATCTCAGGATGTTGCATTTCCAGCACATTCTACAGTTATCTTCGAGAACTACAAGTGAGGAAGGAGGGAGAACTGGGTTCATTCAACCACCCAGAGAACTGTCCTGTAGTCTGGATACACATGAGGCGACTAGAGGAGTCATGGGGAGATTTTGTATTTTTCAAAAGTACAAGCAGCCCTCAGTAGGGCTGCTGAGGGATGGGACAGTAGCTGTTTGGGAGTCCAGGAAAATAACTGCAAATAGATTTTTACGTGGAAGCACTTGGGTACTGATGGTGTGCCTCGTCTTAGCTTATATTACAAATGCCACGGGAGTTGGAGACTAGAATTCAAGTTTCTTATTTTCCATGGCAGAATCTCTCCCTGCCTCTTTATGGTTTTCCCTTACATTTTC
>NW_007896438.1:0-519 GCF_000696425.1 Galeopterus variegatus
AAGGAAAAACCAGAAAAAGTATTAAGATATTTACCAAAAAAGAGAAAGAGAGAGAGAGAGACATGGAGAAAATGAGAGAACAGATAGAGAAACAAAATTAAAATAATACAAGGAGAGATTACTATACGGAATAAACACAAAACTTTATAATGAAAGAACCCAGCAAGTAACAGTGATATTAATTGAAATGTCCACACTTAAAAATCATTTTGCTAAAGTTTTACTTTTCAAATTTTAGAAAAACTTCCAGCATCCAGATTGGAGTGGGGGGTCACAGTTTACTATTAAACAGAAAATAAATACATTTAAAAAAAAATTAGATTAGAATTACAATGGACAAGATCTGGTATAGACTTGCATATGAAAATGTGAAAATAAGCAAATTCCAAAGGAAAGATTCTAGGACGTCTCTGTTGTTCTTCTGTGATGGATCAGCACCATTCAATGAGGTGGGGATACAGTAGGAGGGGTGAGCTGGTGGGTAGGATCAAGTAAAATGACTTAAAGTGGTCCCGCGTT
>NW_007896439.1:0-519 GCF_000696425.1 Galeopterus variegatus
TGGTACTCCAAGATTGAGGACATGAATTTGGCTTAGATCTTTGTTTCTCCCTTGACCTTCCCCTCTTTACCTCCTTCTTTTATTGATTCAGTGTGTATTTGTTGATCTTCTGTTATGTGCCAGGCACTGGTCCAAAACTATTCCAGAATGAATGCAAGGAACACTGTTTGCTTTTCCTATGCTATTGCTGTCATGTGCCTAGTGTTGGTCTATACTCAGTTCTGAAACTAATGCAGGATAGTATTTTATTACAGAGATTTAACACAATGGTTAGCATTCCCTTAAAGAGGCTCCCAGGTTTATTGCTAGAAAATATGCTAATGTTTATTAGTAAAACAGAGAAAAATCCACCAGTCCTTAGACAACACATCCCTTTACTGATAAAAGAAAAAAAAAATCCCTTGGAAGTAATCCCACATTCAATACTACCGTGGTTATCTTTGTAATCAAAGGAAGAGACAGAAACTTTAACCTAGACTACCTAGAAACCACTGTTGTACATACTATGAAGAAAATAGA
>NW_007896440.1:0-519 GCF_000696425.1 Galeopterus variegatus
CAGGGAGGGATGGATAAATAGGCAGAGCACAGAGGATTTTTAGGACATTAAATCTATCCTGTATGATAGTACAATGGTGGATACATGTTATATATTTGTCAAACCCATAGAATATACATTGAGTAACTGCTGATGTAAACTATGGACTTTGGGTAATAATGTGTCAGTGTAGTTTCATCAATTGTAACAAATAAACTACTGTGATGTGGGATGTGGATAGTGTATGTGTGTGTTTGGGGTCAGGGGGTAACTGAGAATTTTTTGTACTTTCCATTCAGTTTTACTGTGGACTGAAACTGCTCTAAAAAATAAAGTTTATTACTTAAAAAATAAGTTTAGAGTAGACAATAAAACCAGTGAGTTCAAAAACAAAGACGTGTAAGCCAAGACTTGCTATTCAAATTGTGGTCTGTAGACCAGCCTCTCCCCAGGCCTACTGAGTCAGGATCTGCTTTTTGAAAAAGAGCACTGAGAAGTGACCCATATGCCTATTAAATGTATGAGAAACACTAAATTAGA
>NW_007896441.1:0-519 GCF_000696425.1 Galeopterus variegatus
ACTTTCTAGAAACCACAAGAAAAATCCGCTATCTTTTCAACTCTAAATAGATTTATCATCAGGACTGATGGAAATAGTAAAATTAACTTTTATATGGTTGTTCATATGGAGCAGGATGAAGTAAGATGTAATTGGGCTGCATTTCTCACCTTCTGTAAGGTTAACCCTCACCACAGGTCTCTAAAAAGCAAACACACGGTTAAGGAGGGGTGTGTATGTGTGTGTGTGTGCATGTGTGTGTGTGTCTCTGTGTGTCTGTGTGTGTGTCTCTGTGTGTATCTGTGTGTGTGCGCGTGCGTGTGTGTGTCTCTGTGTGTCTGTGTGTGTGCATGTGTGTGTGTCTCTGTGTGTCTGTGTGTGTGCATGTGTGTGTGTCTGTGTGTGTGTGTGTGTCTGTAGTTTGTATTCTCTCTTTTTCCGTTCACTTTTCTGGCCCCACCCAGCCCCAGCACCTGCCCGTCCCCTCCCACTGCACCTGACTTTGCCTCTTCTTTCTTCTCCTCTTGTCTCCTCCTCCTG
>NW_007896442.1:0-519 GCF_000696425.1 Galeopterus variegatus
CAAGCGGCGCACTAGCGCAGTGCGCCACCGGGCCGGCCCCAAAGTAATTTTTACCTATTTCTTTTTTTTTTTTTTTGTCTTTTGTCTTTTTCCGTGTCCTGGCAATGGATCGCAACACTCAGTGTTGCCCCCGTTCTGGACTGGGGACTGGCAACGGGATTGCAACCCTTGGTGTTGCTCCCGTGCCTCGCTCAGCCAGTGAGCGGGAACCGGTCTGTATGTGGGATCCGAACCCTCGGGCGGGAGCGCCGCCGCGCTTCCCAAGCGGCGCACTTATCCAGTGCGCCACCGGGCCGGCCCGAAGTTGGCATTCCTGCTCAGCTCATCTCAATCCTAACCCAGTGTTCTTTCCCAGGGGTAAGGCACAGGCTGGGCAGATTGTCAGGCTGACCAAGGGGGTTTTCTGTGTGAATCTTTCCTTTTCCGATTGTTTTCTCTATCCAAGATCTCTCACCTCCCCCTCACTCCCCCTTCAGTTTCCCTGTGTTTATGTAAAGGCACAGCTAGCAATCATTTACA
>NW_007896443.1:0-519 GCF_000696425.1 Galeopterus variegatus
TCCTGGAGGTGAACGTGATGGTCAAGAAGGTAGAATGCATTGTACTGGATTTCCAGAACATTAATCCCACATTCACGGCCTTCAGTGTCTCAGATGCTGTTGTCCCCTAAGGAGCTGGTTACGGTCAATGTCCTGTAAGAAGAGAGGTCATGGCACATTTCCAAGTGTTTCTTCTGCCGAACGGTGTTGCCAGTAATGGAAGAAACGTCATGCACTTGCTCTTCCTCCTCTTGTCCTTCAGTGAGTGGATAGCCTCTCGCTTCTGTCCCCACTGGGTGTTCTTATGGTGATTATTCTTAGAGTCCTGGGTTCGGATTAACCCTGGGTGTCTCCTCCTCCACGACAGGTCCTATTTCACTCTTCTCAGGCTCATAGCCGGGTACTCATAGCATGTGCACCCTGCTGGGAAAGCACATCTGGCAACATATTCCCAATTCCCTACGAGAGAAGAGGATTCACCCTCCCTTGAAGGCAAGGGCACTTTTACCCCAGAGTCGGTTCCCCCGTTTTGGCTGCTTC
>NW_007896444.1:0-519 GCF_000696425.1 Galeopterus variegatus
GGAGTTTATTTTTTTATTTTTATAAAGCCAATCAGCAAATATAGACAGCTACTCCAATTACGGGGTGAATCTAGGATGAAACACATGTGACATATAATCCTGTCAAGTCCTCTTGAAGACTAGTTACTGTTAATTTTTGAGAACATGTAGGTAGTGGGTTGTATTTGCTTCGCTATATAAAAGGGTGATTTTTTTCTGTCTTTGCAATCTCTTAGTGGATTGCCTGTGATGCACATTGCATTCTTGTTTAATGCCTATTCAATAACAAAACTGTTTTCTTTTCTCTTTTACCTTTATGGAGGTTTTATTGGTTGGCAGGAGATTTGTTTTTAATAATATTTCCCCAAAAAACTCAACTCAATTTTTTCAACCTACAGCTCTATCAGTTGTAAAATTAGGTTGATGGAGTACATTTTCAGTACATTTTCAAGATCCCTCATAGCCCTACAAACTCTAGGAAATTAAAAAACCCATTGTGATGTATAAAGTTCAAAAATAATATGAACAATTTTCTGAGTG
>NW_007896445.1:0-519 GCF_000696425.1 Galeopterus variegatus
CTTTGTGAACTTATGGTTTCTACAATATGTCTACATGTATGCATGCATAAGTGTACATGTATATGCATGAGTTTATGTGTGTGTGTGTGTGTGTGTGTATGTATATATATGCATATATACTGTATTTTCTAGCCCACTTCACAGAAAGGCCTTGAAGCAAAGATACCATAATAGCAGTGAGCACACCTGGTGTACAGATCTTGGACTCTAATACTGTTTCCTGTTAGAAGGAACCAGGCCTCTTCAGAGAAATAGCTGATTCTAAGGTTGGGGCAGATGACTACAAGATGAGTTTGGACTATCTTGTAATGCCAGAAAATAAGTGTTCAAAAAGCAGAGGCATGTTACAGGAACATAGGAATCAACATGAAAGGGCTTCCACTGGCCAAATCTGAGACAGTTAGAGCACCAAAGTAATTAAAGATAGTAACAAATTATATAACATTAAAAAAAATAGCAATCCACAAGTCTGTATCAGTAATAAATAGATACATAAATGAATGAAACAATGAATAAATA
>NW_007896446.1:0-519 GCF_000696425.1 Galeopterus variegatus
CTGGCTATGCTTTGTTTTTCTGATTTAAATCTAGTTGATACTTGTTTTCTTTGTGCTGAAAACGGTGAGGAGAACTGCTTTTATCAATTACTGTTAGTGGAATAGTTTGGCTCCACCAATTGGGACTATGCTAAACTGGACCCCACCGCTCCTCTTTTCTCTTTGTTTGTTTGCTTGGTTAGACATTTAGTTGAGTACTGGTAATCTGAATCAACCTTCCAATCCTTGCATCAACTTTTGCACTTTCAGGTCATTTGTTTAAGGTGAGAGGGCAAGCTGAGCCTGACCTGTTGGTAACAGTTTAACCTCCTTCTGTACCAAGTCAATCCTGAGTTACTGTAGGTTCCTACACTTTGGTGTGTCTCTGCGAGGTGCGTATAACTAGCTCCCCATCTGCAGCCACACAGTGTGGTCTTGGTCAAAGTCCACTTTTTTCTCACTTGGATTATTGCCTTTAGTCATTCCCTCTTCCCTTTGTGGAAATCTATCCTCTACTCTGCAAATAGAGTGATTAAAAAC
>NW_007896447.1:0-519 GCF_000696425.1 Galeopterus variegatus
CTGATGGAAAAGCCAAAGGCGCCTCACCCCGACCTGGGCCCCCCAACCCCCATCCATTCTCAGCAGCTCCCAGGACAAGCTCGGCCTTTACTGAAACCTCCTGGACCCCAGGAGCTAAATCCTTCCCATTCCTCAACGGAAGAGTGGATTTCTTGTGTTTTTGGACAAGAGTCCTGGGCTGGGCTCTGAGGCAGGATAGGGGGGGAGGGAGCGTAGAGTCAGGAGCTTTACACACTACACCTGATTTAGGGCAGGACCTCACCTTGAGGCAGTTATGTTACCCCATATCCCAGGCGGGGATGCTGAGGCCCAGAGAGGACGGATGGTCTGCACCCAGTGGGGTGCAGCTTGTGCACACAGCGGGTGGGCCCCATGTCATACTTTGAACCCACTGTGTTCCCAAGGCCCCCAGCCCTGCCCCAGTCAGGGGGCCTGATGGGCCTCGGTGTGTAATGGGCCTCGGTGTGTAATGGACCTCGGTGCGTGAGCGGGCTCTCCCTCCGCTGCCTGTCTCCAGCC
>NW_007896448.1:0-519 GCF_000696425.1 Galeopterus variegatus
CTCAGGCTTGCTGAAAATAAAGACCAGTGACTTTGGCATTGAGATGGAAACCTCTGCCAGACACACACTTAGATGCATGCTCTCTCTCGCATGCGCACGCTCTCTCTTTCTCTCTCTCACACACACACACACATACACGTGCGCGCACACACACACCTTTCAGAGGAGAGAGTTTGTAAAATTCCCCACATATGGCAAACATATTTTAGAAGAAGCACCATGACTAGAGGCCAGTGGAAGAGAAAGAAAAGGAAAATAATGAGAAAAATCCTCAGTAAGTCAAAATTGTTCCAGTCAGACTTCTGAGAAAAAATGCAAAGCATTGGAGATGAAAATCATTGGTTTAAAAAAAAGCATTATAATATAGCTAAATTCTTTCCCTATTTCAAATCGTTACTAGAATTTTTTCTGATGTACAACAATAGCACAAGGGAGAATAATCTTTATAATTTAGCTGCAAGTACTTAGCTTAACACCATACACCTGAAAAGAGCACATTATATAATATAAAAAGAATAT
>NW_007896449.1:0-519 GCF_000696425.1 Galeopterus variegatus
GGATCCACCCCCACGACTCAATCAGTTTCCAACACTGCCACATTGGAGATCAAACTTCCACGTGAGTTTTGGAGGGGACAACACATCCAAATTCCATCACCTGGTAATCCAGAAGACTCCATCTCAAGGTCCTTAACTTTAATTACATTCAAATAGTCCCTTTTGTTAGGGAACATATTCACAAGTTCTGGGAATTAGGATGGAGATTTTGGGCAGGAGGGAGCATTATTTAGCCTACAATAGTGACCTAAAATCAACAAGGAGAATTAGCCAGATGATAAATTACTCTTCATGTGAAATGATCATGGAACAAGCTGTGATTTTAAGTATATTAAGATTTGAGAAAACCTTTAACATATGTGGGATCTGAAGTCAGACTCTATGAATTTCATTCCTGGCTCAATCTCTCATTAACTGTATGACCTTGTATGGGTAACCTTACTTCTCTTTGCCTCAGTTTTATCACTTTTATAATGCAGATAATAATAGTACTTTCCTCAGTGTTATTGCACACACTCT
>NW_007896450.1:0-519 GCF_000696425.1 Galeopterus variegatus
AAGTACCTATTTTAAGCTTTCAATCTTAGAAAAAGGTTTCTTTTGTTTGCTTAAAGAACACTACCCGTTCCAGTTTTTATAAACATTGGTCTGAACCTCAGATGTGTTTTGAAATTCAGTAGTCTTTAGGCAACAAAGAAGTTTACAGAATTAAACTGTTATAAACCAGAAGAAAATAAAGGGGATTATTTAACTCTTGATGGAGAGATGCATTCTAGCTATAAAATAATAGAAGACTGTATGATATATTTGTACATATGTTTGTGTGTATATATATATATATTCCTTTCATATACGAGGGTATTACAATCGTCTGTGGAAAAATAGAATTAAAAGATAATATGAATCTTTCTGTGAACTTTTTGAAGTACCCTGTATATGTAAGTTACTGTTTAAAATTTTAGTACATAAAATTAAAACTTTCATGTCAGATTTTAAGACTTGTGTCAAAATATATAAAAAAAAATGTTAAAGCTCACTTATGTCAAAATATAAACAAAATTAAATACATTGGTGACA
>NW_007896451.1:0-519 GCF_000696425.1 Galeopterus variegatus
AAAAACACCTGTTTTGGTTCTTGGATCATCTGTGGTCAGCACCACACGATGCCTGAGGTTCCTGTAACTTCCTGATTCTCTGTGAATCAGCTCCACCTGGGAGGTATTGGGGGCTCCCTGACCTTTTTTCCCCCAGCCTTTCTATTAGTTCTGACAGTACCCAGTTAGTGTGACCCAATTAGTCTTAATCTTGCCATACTTGAAATAACTGCCATGCTTTGTTTTCTCATTGAAACTATCAGATACAGAGATCTTCATAAATATGAAATCACATTGATAGATTTTAAAACACCTCTTCTGTAATCATCAGGTCTAACCAAAACCAAAAGGAAATAGATGGCTTGAATAAAAGTATTAACAAATTCAATTTAATAGGTACATACAGAATTCATATATATTTACATATGAAATAATATTTCTAGATGGATAAAAATATCAATCCCATAATTAACAAAAGATATATTGACAAATATCTAGAAGTAGAGATTTTACAAACCATATTATTTAATCATAATATAA
>NW_007896452.1:0-519 GCF_000696425.1 Galeopterus variegatus
CAAATCACGGCTGTTTTCAGAAGGGAAAAAGAAAGGAAAAAGAGTGAAAAACCTACTCAATGAAATAATAACAGAAAACTTCCCAGGTATAGGGAGAGACACAGATCTTCAGGTGCAGGAGGATCAAAGATCCCTGAACAGATTCAAAAATTATTTTGCATTATTTTTACTCTAATGTCTGTAATGCCTAAGCTGGATACACATGGCAATGTTACTCTCACAGGGAAACAGTTACTTCTTACTCTTTTGTCAAAGCATTTTGAAAAGTTGAAAGTATTGTATGACCACGAGAAAGTGCTAGACAAGGACTAGCACTTGGTGTAGTCCTTGTCCTTTCCTATGGTGTAAATGTTGAACACTAAAAACCAGTTGGCAAATGATATAGTAAATATATGACACTGATTCTTGGAAACTCGTTGCAAAGTAGAAAGCTTCCAATCAGATTATCTATGGGTTTTTAGAATATCCTTACAAGCAAGGATATGTTAGAACACCTGAGAAAAATGAGACAGCAGTTTC
>NW_007896453.1:0-519 GCF_000696425.1 Galeopterus variegatus
GCACCAGGGACACAGAGCACTTCAAAAACCAGCATGAAGCATCTTCCAGTTCAGGGTCCACATGGTCCCCTATTCTATGGCCCAGAAATATCTGAAGGCACTTGCTTCTTGCTGTGGAAGTGCCATTATCTGAAGCTAGAGTGGATGGAAGGGGTGGCCCCTCAGGAATGATGTCACCTGATCCAGGAGCATTGCAAGCTATTATATTATAAAATCTAAGAGAAACTTTGATGAGTTCATGTAAGTTATCATTTAGCAAATGAAGTTTGGCAAATAAAATCTTTTAAAATAAAATTATGTCAGTTAAAAAGAATGAGCTGGTAGGAACAGGTCTTGGTCCTTGGGAGTAAAAGATTGGCCAATGCCTCATTTTGCAGATGATTCCTCTAAGTCCCAAAGAGGGCACAACCTTCATCAAGTGACTGAGGGGTAGATCTGAGAGAACACACACCCAGATAAATCTAGCCTAGGCTTATAGCCGAATACTTATTGTACATCAGGCACTGTTCTAAGCACTCT
>NW_007896454.1:0-519 GCF_000696425.1 Galeopterus variegatus
ACCATTATTCCCAGCACCACCTTCTTCCTCCTCTGCCCTGTCCTCAGTCCAAGAAGAGCCATGAGACACTTGTTGGGGTGCAGAGAAGAGAACCAATGATATTTGTCTTCTGTCCTTTTTGTTTTCTTCTGTGATTCTGGGGTGCTGGGTGTAGTTTCTAGGTCTGGTTTGATAGGAATCTCAGTGTTTGTACAACACAGGAAAACCTCTGCCAAGCTAGCCTGGCAAATTTCTAGCTTTCACTTTTAACATTGGAAGATGTAAAAGTTCTAGCATTTTGTTTGAGGACTTGTGTTTGCCTTGAAGTTCCATTTCTTCCAGGAAGCCTTTCCAGGTGAGGCAGGTGGGGATGGAAACAGAGGGCTAGAGGGAGGCATTAGCAGATGTGGGGCTGTACTCTTGATTTCTCTGTTGTTTGAATCTTGACACGCTTTTTATCTTATGCTGTGATTGGTCATGGATCATGATGCACATCTGTTATGTATGTAGTGGATTTGCAGACTGAGAGTTAGCAGCAAA
>NW_007896455.1:0-519 GCF_000696425.1 Galeopterus variegatus
CAAGGCCATCTGAAGCGACTGCAATCTTCAAAAGGGGGGAGAAAATTCATATGCCACGAACGATTAGATTGGGGAGGCGAGGTCCGAGGGCAGGGGCCATCCAATGACTAAACTTACTGAACCACAGAAAAGTTTCTTCATTCATGTTTCTATTCATTCACTTGCAGTATTTAATGAGTGCGAGCATACCCTGAGCAAGTCTGCTCAGCACTCACATTGAGGAAGAGAAGAGTGCGATGTGGGGGCTCCAGATGGGCTCAGTGATGCCCTCAGGCACTGGGGTTGGCGCACTACCAGAACTGTGACCGAACCATCCAAGAGCATTCCCGTCAGGTCCTGCAGGGTGAGCAGTGCCTCCAGTAAACAAGCTCGGGCAGATAAGAGCTCATATTGACTGAAAACCTTACGCCACCAAAATAACATATGCCCTAGTGGGAGTTGTCTGTGCATTGTCTCAGCATCAGTGGTCGTCCCTCAGTGTCCTTCCCATAGATCCCACAGGCATAGCCACACAGCATC
>NW_007896456.1:0-519 GCF_000696425.1 Galeopterus variegatus
CTACAATGCACAAGGCATTCCCTGCAACAAAAATTATCCAGCTGCAACTGTCAGTGGTGTCGAGGTTGAGAAAACCTGGTTTATACTAAGGCCACAAAAAAATAATCCACCTTTGCAGTTTCACTAAATCAGTAACAATCTGGATTAAATATTTTCTTAGTATCATCTGATGCAATTTATAAGAATTCTGCAGACAGATTCCCAAATCATCAAACGGGAGCATCATTTTAGTGACTCTTTAAGGAAAATCATTTCAATATCTCTTTAATTAGTGTAGAATAACTAGGCTACCAAAGTACAGCAATATCGCATGGTGGGCAGATTCACACTTGGACTTTGCAGATATTTTCATCCTTTTTTTCATTTTTTTCTCACTATGCCTGGCATAAAATGATGTACTAGATCATGTAGCCATTCAAACCAGCCTCCTGAAAAATGTCCCTCAGATGACATGAACAGATTTGTAAAATTGCTGTCATAAGGGTGGGACCTAATCAGGAAGCTTCATTTCTGAGCTAC
>NW_007896457.1:0-519 GCF_000696425.1 Galeopterus variegatus
TGTAAATGGAATTATTTTTTTATATTCCTTTTTTGGATTGATTGTGCTGATTGATTTTTTTTATGTTGATTTTTTGTGTGTTGATTTTTTTATCCTGCAAGTTTGCTGAATTTTTTTATTAGCTCTAATAGTTTTTTGTGGATTCCTTAGGCTTTTCTTCTTATGAGATTATGCCATCTGTCACTAGAGATAAATTTACCTTTCCAATTTGGATGCTGTCTTAGTCTGTTTTCACTGCTGTAACAGAATACTGCAGACTGGGTAATCATAAACAATAGAAGTTTATTTGGCTCATGAATCTGGTGGCTGTGAAGTCCAAGCACATGGTGGCGGCATCTGGCAAGGGCCTTTTTGCTGCATCATCCCATGGTGGAAGGGCAAGTGAGCATCTGAGACAGAGACAGAAAATCATGCCAAACTCATCCTTTTTACTGGGAACCCACTCCTGTGATAACTAGCCCTCTCCTGCTACAGTGGAATTAATCCATTCATGAAAGCTGAGCCCTCATAACGTAGTGA
>NW_007896458.1:0-519 GCF_000696425.1 Galeopterus variegatus
GTTCTTCTCTGCCTCCAAAACCCTACTCAGCCTTCAAGGCTCGGCTGCACTGCCATTGCCAGATTATGTGCAGATCTAGAGCCAGGTGTGGAGGCTCATGATGGATGAGCATCTCAGAGCCAAGAACTTGGGTTCTTCCCTGGCTCATCAGCAACTACCTAAATCTTCTTTAGGCAAGTCACCTAAACTTCTGAGCCTTGAGCACTCCTGTCAACCCTGTCTAGGTACAGGAGATAACACAGGTGTCAACCTCAGAGAATTGTTATGAGGATTTCTTGGGGGTTACTGTGCCTAGTACAGTGACTGGGACATAGTAAATGCTCAATAAAAATTAACCAAACCCACTCTGTAAATTTCACAGTTTATTTTCTCCATCATTGTAAACCTAGTACCTGGCTCAGTTTCTGATATACAATATATGCTCAATAAATATTTGCTAAATAAATAAATGCCTGAGAATTGTTATATAAATTGTAAAGCTTTGTACAAATAAATGGTTGTTATGTTGTTTGTTTGTTT
>NW_007896459.1:0-519 GCF_000696425.1 Galeopterus variegatus
AAAAAAAAAAAAATAAGAGAGTGACTCACTCTGAGTTTGGAGTATTTTTTAATTTTTTCAATGTTTAATTGTAGCAAAATGCACATGACATAAAATTTACCATCTTAACCATTTGTAAGTGTACAATTCAGTGGCATTAAGCATACTCTCACTGCTGTGCAATCATCACCACCATCCATCTCCAGAACTCTCATCTTCCCCAACTGAAACTCTGTACCCACTAAACTCCTCATCCCTTCTCCCCTGGCAACCACCATTCTTCTTTCTGTCTCTATGAATTTGACCATTCTGGCTACCTCATAAGCAGGATCATACAGCATTTGTCTTTTTATGACTGATTTAACTTAACATAATGTCCTCACAGTTCATCCATGATGTAGAATGTAACAGGATCGCCTTCCTTTTTGAGGCTGAATAATATCCCATTGCATATGTATACCACATTTTGTTTACTCATCTGTCAACAGGCAGTTGGGCTGCTTCCAACTTTTGCCTATTATGAATAATGCTTTTATGGAC
>NW_007896460.1:0-519 GCF_000696425.1 Galeopterus variegatus
TGACTAGTGAAGTGAACACTCTCTTAGGGTGGCCCTCACCCTTCAAGGCCCGTGTCCTTCCCACACCCACCAGAAAACAGAAACAGCCAGTTTATACTGATCTTTTTCTATCTTCTGAAATTCTATAGCATAACTTATGTCCATGCCACAAAGTCGACTTTATAATTTAAGCCATTTCATAATTCACTGAAATGTTTATTAGACAATTATGATCTGATCTCTTTCTACAGATTCACCTGGTCTCGGAGTCTTAGAAAACATTACCTATTGCAACCTTCACGTGACAACTATGTCTGCAAAGATGTAATCCACTTCTTCTCCCTGTGGTGAACCACTGAGTAGAACTCTCTAAACCCTCACCTGTATCTATGCACATACTCACACACCCACAATGCTAAACCCCTTCTCAAGTTCAGATTTAAGCAGTCATAGCAATGCCCGTGTTTAAATCACCTAAGAAGATATAACTGAAACTACGAGACCACATTAATCTTTCTTAACTAAACCTCAGCTTCTTCT
>NW_007896461.1:0-519 GCF_000696425.1 Galeopterus variegatus
GACATGCTAAACATGACCCACAGGTATTACCCAAGCCAAGACATGTAGTTAATGTAAAACAGAATCACCTGCCAGGAGGACATGCAGAGATCGGTGCCACTACAGTGGAGTTAGAAAAGGTTGGCATTATTTGTTCCACACATAGCCCATTTAACACCCTAGTATGGCCAGTGAAAAAACCTGATGGGACCTGGAGGATGATTGTGAATTATCAAGAACTGAACAAAGTAGTGCCTCCTTTGCACATGGCTGTGCCTTCACTTCACAACTTGACGGATCAGCCGACAACTCACCTAGGAACTTATCATTATGTACTGGACCTTGCAAATATTTTTTTCTTTATCCAAATCTCAGCTGATAGCCAAGATCAATTTGCCTTCACCTGGGAAGGAAGGCAATGGACTTTTCATGTGTTATCCAATGCTACCTGCATAGCCCAACCATCTGTCATGGTTTAGTGGCTGGGGACCTTTAGCCAGGTGGACTAGGCCCAGCATGGTTATAATGTTTCATTATATA
>NW_007896462.1:0-519 GCF_000696425.1 Galeopterus variegatus
ATTCTGAACATCTGAGGGAAACTGACCATTTATATTTTAATTTTCCTTACACTGGAGGCAGGGCTCAGGCATCTACATTTGTAAAAGATCTCCCAGGTCTTCTGATAACTCAGGTCTCAGAACCACTGATCTGGAGGGACAGAGGAGGTTTGGTAGGATGAACTGGATTCTGCAACAGTGAATGGGCATTAGGGGAAAAGAGTGGTTCCCGGTGAGGCCTCAGGGTGGCTGCTCAGGTTTACATCTACTCATCCCTGATAGGAGGGATTGCTCTAGGGAGTTTAAACAAACAAAGCTGAGTTTGCGAAAAGAAACGATTATCCTATCAGATGCTTTAATACTTTAAAGACAAACAATCCCTACCACCCCTCCCCCATTGCCTGCCCTTATTTCCTATCACAGCTCTCTATTTTCTTAATAGCATTTACCACAATTGGCAATTACTATGCTCATTGTCCGCCTCCTCTCACTAAAATAATAGCAAGCGTGTCTGCGTAAGAGCCAGGCTCACAGGTCTTG
>NW_007896463.1:0-519 GCF_000696425.1 Galeopterus variegatus
TGCCCCACAACTTCCTGTGGACCCAAGTCTGCACCTGTCGACGCTGCCTCTACCTGCAGAACCTCCTTCGGCAGTTTCTGAGCTGGCTCTGCTCAGGACTATCTCTCGTTTTTCACTTTTCAAAAAAATTGATCTTTACTTTACCTACATTTTGAAGGATATTTTCTATGGGTATAGATTTCTAATTGCAAGTTTTTCTTTCAGTACTTTCATAATTTCATTGTATTGCATGCTAAATAGATTTCTTTTTCTAAAAAAAATAGAATTGTTTTTTAAAAAAAAATTCTGATGAGAAGTCAACATTCAGATGTATCACTTTCCCCCCTGTGTGTAGCATGTCTTTTTCCTCTGGCCGTTTTTAAGGTTTTTATCTTTGACTTTTAGCAATTTGACTTGGACGTATCTAGGTGTAGTTTTCTTTTTGTTTATCCCATTTGGGGCTTATTGAGCTGGGTCTGCGGTTTTGGGTGTTCATCAAAGTTCTGTTCATTCTCACTGCTTTTCTTTCTGTCTGCTTCA
>NW_007896464.1:0-519 GCF_000696425.1 Galeopterus variegatus
GCACACATACACATTTCTGTTGCATATATACATGAGAATGGGATTGCTGGTCATATGTTATGTGCATGTTTAGCATTAGTAGATACTGCTGAACAGATTTTCAAAGTTGTTATGCCAATTTACATCCCCACCAGAAGTGTGTGAAAATTCTGGATGCTCTATCTCTTCACCAGTATTTTACAATTTTTAAAATTTAATTGTAGTTATCCTGGTGTGTGTGTGTGCATAGTAAAGTATTGAAGTGTGGCTTTAATTTACATTTATTTCATGGCTAACCAAATTGACGACATTTTCATACTTTCATTGGCTATTCGGATTATTTTCTTTGTGAACTGTTTAAAATATTTTGCCCATTTTTCTAGTGGATTTTCTCTGTCTTATTAATTGATTTTTACAAGTTCTTTACATATTCCAGATGCCCTATTATATTTTAAAATAAATAAGAGGAAATACATGAATAGTGAGTCTGATAAATATATTTGAAAAAATGTTAAGAATATTTCAAAACTAAGAAGGTTG
>NW_007896465.1:0-519 GCF_000696425.1 Galeopterus variegatus
GAATTTGCTGTTTTTAGCATCTCACATGTCTGAATCTATCTTCCTTAGCCTTTCAGGGACAACTCAAATACTAGTTCCTTGAGGAAATTTTTAATACCCCAGGCTGGAAGAAATCTCTGCTGCTCTATGTTGTTCATCCATCCATTTACACCTCCATCCGTCTATCTATCCTTCCATCCATCCCCCTCATTCATTGATCTTTTCCCCTCTAATAGGTAATAGGCCTATACTGGGCATTGTCAGTACAGCAGTGGACAAAACACAATCCTGCTTCTGAGTAGATCAGAATGCAATGGTGAAGTTAGACGAGGAGATCAACCATTCAAATGTAGGGAAATATCAATCATTTTTAAATCAGGAACTTGCTATTTATGCCATATTAGGCGTAATGAGTAATAACCAAAGGTGAAATATCATCCTCCTGACTCACAAGTAGAGTTTGTAAATAATTTTTCAGTGTAGAGAATAGATATTAAATATCTGCCTCTAAATGATTTAATGTAAAGTTCAAATAATAGA
>NW_007896466.1:0-519 GCF_000696425.1 Galeopterus variegatus
TATCTTTCATGTACTGATGGAAACACTGGCAACACATATTAAGGCCGTTATTTCTGTATCTGGTGGCGCTGGTTTGAGCAGACACAGCAAGAGCAAGAACCCTGGCCAGATTTTCTCAGGTGGCTCCAAGTAGATCTGCTGGTGACGTATATTGCTTTCAGGAGTGCAGCAAGGCAAAGGGCCCAGCTCCATTTTTAAGGCTTTTCCTGACCACTTCAGCACATGCTGTTCTTACCTTTTACTGAATACCTGTGACTTGCAACAGATTATTTTGTTACTGTGGGTTTTGTATATGTGTCTTATCTACCCTAGGAGAGGGCCTTAAGTGTAGGTCCCAGACTGATTTATCTGTTTTCGCCAAAGATTAACCATTTGAATAATAATAATAAAAAAAACTAAAGGGATTACCCAAGTAGCTTTTTTTTTTTTTTCCCCCTTTTTGTCTTTTTTTGTGACAGGTAACAGGATCGCAACCCTCGGTGTCGCGCCCGCACTGCGCTCAACCAGTGAGTGGACCAG
>NW_007896467.1:0-519 GCF_000696425.1 Galeopterus variegatus
TTAAAAATGGATTATTTCTTCAAACAAAAATGTATTGCTATAGATAGTAAGCTTTTCTATATATATATATATAAAACCTGAATAGCATTAAAAACATATACTCTATCCAAAGGTGAGTATACAATCTCTAAGACAGAGAATTTGGGGAAGGCCAATGATTTGGTTCATATTCAACCTCATAATGTTCAGTTCTCCTAGTAAAATAGAATTTGGAGGGAATGTGACTGTATTATCTTATAAATAAAGCCCTGAATTTCTATGATAAGAAATATATTGAGCTCAGGAACCTCCAAAAATCAGGCTCTTATATATACAAGGGTACTTCAAAAAGTCTATGTAGGGCTGACCCCATGGCGCACTCGGGAGAGTGCGGCACTGGGAGTGCAGTGACGCTCCCGCCGCGGGTTCAGATCCCATATAGGAATGGCCGGTGCACTCACTGGCTGAGCGCCACGCTGAGGGTTGTGATCCCCTTACCAGTCACGAAAAAGACAAAAAAAAAAAAAAAAAAAAAAAAAA
>NW_007896468.1:0-519 GCF_000696425.1 Galeopterus variegatus
AACATCATGCAGCACTTCAATATGTAAAACTCATGGTTCACAAACTCTGTCAAGAAGCCCTGGTATGCCATAGCAAGCTCCTAGGGGTGCCACCGAAAATTTAAAATTTCAAGAAAAACACAGTAACCTCTGTCCAACACCCTGTGAACCACTGGCTTGAGGTACTTCACCATTTCAACTGTAGTTTACTCTCTGTTCACTTAGATGCTGTCATACTTTTATGAAGCTGGATGTTTAGGTCTTGATAAACAGTAAGTATTGCAGGACAATCGGAGTGGAGCAGGACATAAGGATGGTGGTGTCAAAATCTGATTGCAAAGTCTGAGAAGTTGTGCAGTGTGGGACAGGAACACACATCCCATCAGTAAGTAATTATGGGTTTTTAAGAATAAAATTAAAAGACTTTTGTTCCTTTCAATTTATGTGTATTATTTTCTCAAATTGCTACTAAGTTGTTGGAACATAAATGTTTAAAAGTTATTCAGGCCTAACTACTTCATAAAAGGAACTATTAAGTAC
>NW_007896469.1:0-519 GCF_000696425.1 Galeopterus variegatus
GTTGTCTCACCTGCATTTGGGGTGGAGACTGAAACTGCCCCGGCTTGGCTGGTGGCTTCCTTAGGTTTATTCTGGTCTTTGCATTCCAGTGCTGATGGCTGTGATGTGTTCTAATAACAAGGATAAATAGTATTACTGGGTCACTCATCAAATCATCCAATCAATTAACATTTCTCAAACGCCTACTATGGGTATATAAAACCATATGATAAACCAGAGACCCCACCTTTACCACCACCGCCCCTAATGTATCCCAGCCCAGCCCAAGCTCCACCCTTGCCTGGAAGCTTGGGCTGCAGAAGGGATGATAGAAAATCTGAAGAAGGGCCCTGTCACAAGCAGAAAGACATCCTTCTGTGAAAGTCCAGTGAATCTCATACAAAGGGAACGATGCATAGCAGGTGCATCAATTCCCCACACCCAGTCCCTGTACTCCAGGACTTTGCAGTGGCAGGAGAGACAAGGTGCCATTGACCACTGAGGAAAATGTGCTGTCAAGTGAATCATGTGTAACGAAGA
>NW_007896470.1:0-519 GCF_000696425.1 Galeopterus variegatus
GTGGCCCCAATACCAGTTAGATAATCAAAACAAATGGCCACCAGAAGGCACACTAGACCCTAATATTCTCCGAGATTTATTTAACCTCTGCCAGCACCAGAGAAAATGGAAGGAGATTCCCTATGTTGAAGCTTTCCGCCTACTTGCCCCAAATCCCTCCCTCTGTCTTACCTGTTCTCCCTCCCAGGTTCTCCTTACTTCCAAACCCCCTCTGTCCTTGCTGCCTCCATCATTCCCTACTTCTGATGGTTTTGACCCTGTGTACGAACCTCCTCCATACAGACCCCTTCCTTCTGTAGTTCTGTCTGCCCCCAAATCCCCACAGCCCACTCCACCGCCATCTTCTTCCGCCCATCCATTTTCTGCCTCACCGGTTCCACCGCCATCTTCTGACACACCTAACCCTTCTGCTCTTCCTCCCCCTTTTAGGCCCCCCCATTATTCGTTCTCAGGGACACCCCCCCGTCCTCCACTGTGGCTCCTCTCTGTGAAGTAGCTGGTGCTGAAGGGGTTGTTAGG
>NW_007896471.1:0-519 GCF_000696425.1 Galeopterus variegatus
TAAACCAGATCATAGGTCTAACATAAATTTTAAAAATATAAAAGTTATTAAACAAAACAGGGAAAAAATCTTTGTGACCTTGTGTAAGGAAAATTATTCCAAGATATTTTTATTACCCAAAAAGGAAAAACCATACCATTTAAGCAGTTTCTCCCCATTTAGTCCTTCCTCTACTCAACCACTGGTAACACCAATCTGCATCTGTCTCTGTGAATATCCCTATTCTAGATATTATATATAAATGACATTGTATAATATGTCACCTTTGGTTTCTGGCTTTTTTCACTTGGCATAATGTGTTGAGGTTCACCCAGGTTGTATTATGTATCAGTACTCTATTTATTTATATAATCACATAATATTCTGTTGGGTGCATGTACCACAGTGTGTCTATCCACTCGTCCATTGGTGGACATTTGGACTGTTTCCAACTTTTGGTTACTGTGAGGGAGTGCTGCTCTGAACATGCATGTGCATTTATTTGTTTGAGTACCAGTTTTAAATTATTTTAGTTTTATA
>NW_007896472.1:0-519 GCF_000696425.1 Galeopterus variegatus
CCTTGCTCCTCAGGGTGCCTTTTCCTTCTTTGGAGTCTAGACTCTGTTAATACTTTGGGTATAATTTGGGATTATATCCTTCCCTACAATACACACTCAGTATAAAGTGTTTGGTATAAAATATTAGCTCTTCCTGGTGTGTCAAATCAGCAATTCTACTCGACTTCTTTATTGAACATTACTATTTGGCTATTACTATATTACCTATGCTTCAAAAATCAGTAATTCTAAAAAGACACTTTCTTTTTGAAATTTGTTTTAAAGTTTCTTTTGACTGAAGGACTAGAATAATTGAAAAACCAAAATATCTAGAACATGGCTAGTTCATGGGAAGTATTAATGCTATTATTTTTAAATATGCCACTTCTGCTTAAGATATTCTTACACACAGCACTTTATCTGCCATTGGCCTAGATATCTGGAGACACATAACCATGAACAAGTAGTATTTAACTACACAAGCCTTGATTTTCTTACTATAAAGTTGTATTCCTCCTTTATTCCTTTCTTCATAATAAA
>NW_007896473.1:0-519 GCF_000696425.1 Galeopterus variegatus
TCTGCATGAAACAATGAAACATCCTCTCCAAACACACACTCTCTTCTCTCTCTCTCCCCCCCCCTCACCATCTAGTTAATTCCAAATTAGCCTTAAAGTTCATTTCAAATGAGCCCTATGAAGAAGTCTTTCCTGACTGGCCTTTCTACAATCTAAGTCAGGTCTCAAGTCCTTCTTTTAAACTCTCATTTAACTCTTTAATTTTTCTTTGTATTTATAAGAGTCTGGTGCTGCACAGTCTTTTGTGTAACTTTTTTTTTTTTTTTTTTTTTTGTGACCGGTAAGGGGATTGCAACCCTTGGCTTAGTGTTGCCTGCACCGTGCTCAGCCAGTGAGCGCACCAGCCCTCCCTATATAGGATCCAAACCTGCGGTGGCAGCGCTGCTGCGCTCCCAGTGCGGCACTCTCCCGAGTGAGCCACGGGGTCGGCCCAACTATTTTGTTAATTTCTGTTTCTGTCATTGACATCTAGGTTTTCTGAGACTTGAGCCTGGGTCACATTTGTTCTTTGCTGTCCAG
>NW_007896474.1:0-519 GCF_000696425.1 Galeopterus variegatus
TTAATTATCCTTGTTTCTATATGTCCTGTCATGTCTTTCAGTATTCTAAAACCAAGATTCTTTTTAAAGACCTAGTAGTAACGTTTCACAATAAAGTTTGTCAACTACATGCACAGGCGGGGGCGGGGAGAAGAAAGCACTGAGCACCTCCGAGCTCAAGGAAATTGCCACCAGAGCAGAGGCCCCAGTTGCACCCCCTCCTTGTCTTTGTCCTTGGAAATAACTGGGGCTCTAACTTTTTCTAATTCTCAAGCATCTTGTCAGGCTTTTGTTGCATATTCATAGAGATTTCTAAGCACATAGAATAACACCAGTATTTTCATATTTTATACTAGAATGATTTCTTTTGTCACCTGCTCTTTTTCACTTAACACTGGTGGGTTTTTTTGTTTGTTTGTTTGTTTGAAAGATGACCAGTAAGGGGATCTTTATCTTTGACTTGGTGTTGTCAGCACCACGCTCTCCCCCAGTGAGCCATGGGCCGGCCTCTCACTTAACACTGTTTAAGATTCATTCTGA
>NW_007896475.1:0-519 GCF_000696425.1 Galeopterus variegatus
AAAAAAAAAAAAAAATGCCCAAAGAGGCAAAGAATAATTTATTACAATCTGAGGCTTTGACCCCATTACTGACACAAGGCTAGAATTTTATTTGGGCCACATGGAGGACATCTTTGCCCTAGCGAAGTAGACTCAAGTAGAGTAAAGCCAAAGCAGTTTTAAAGATTTCTACTGTCTCCTATCACCTCAATCCAAAACCTGAATTCCAATGGAAGAAAAGGCCAAGGTAGAATGCATGTGCCAGTGAGAAATAGCAGAAATCGCAAAGCAAGAGAGTAGCTGCCCTAGATCTCCGCCTGGACACTGGGGACCTCTTCCAAGTCACTCTCATTTCACCGTTTATGTGGTAGCAAGAGAGATGGTCTGTTCCCTCTAAAAGAACCTATCCAAACTCATGGAGCAGGGGTGGGGGGTGGGGGGGATTTAAAAG
Organism: Galeopterus variegatus; assembly: GCF_000696425.1. Taxonomy (NCBI): domain Eukaryota; kingdom Metazoa; phylum Chordata; class Mammalia; order Dermoptera; family Cynocephalidae; genus Galeopterus; species Galeopterus variegatus. The sequence goes on from NW_007896475.1 coordinate 431, forward strand.
GGCCATATTTATGTATGAGCCAGTGTTTAACCTGGCACAGTTCTTAGCACTGAGTCAACAAAATGAACCCAAACAATTTATAGCAGCAT
>NW_007896476.1:0-519 GCF_000696425.1 Galeopterus variegatus
AAAAGATAAATAAAATTGACCAACCATTAGCACGCCTAACTAAAAAAAGAAGAGAGAAGATGCAAATAACAAAAATTAGAAATGAAAAAGGTAATATTACAACTGATACCTCTGAAAATACAAGGAATCATTACAGACTACTATGAACAACTATATGCCAACAAATTTGAAAATCTGGAGGAAATGGATAAAGTTCTGGACACACACAAACTACCAAAACTGAGCAAGATGTAGAAGAGATTGAAGCTATTATCAGAAGGATCACAACAAAGAAAAGCCCAGGACCAATTGGATTCATAGCAGAATTATACCAAACATTTAAAGAGGAATTGACACCAATTCTCTAAAAACTATTCCAAAAGATTGAAACAGAGGCAATTCTCCCACACTCATTCTATGAAGCAAACATCACCCTGATACCAAAACCAGGTAATGATACAACTAAAAAAAAAAAAAAGTACAGGCCAATATCCTTGATGAATATAGATGCAAAAATCCTCACTAAAATACTAGCAAACA
>NW_007896477.1:0-519 GCF_000696425.1 Galeopterus variegatus
AGTGAGGAGGGGACAGCAGACACCCTCTAGAGTTTACATGCGCTAATCCCCTCAGTAAGGCATGAGGGGTCTGCCCCTGTCTGGTCATAGTCAGGAATTTGCTTCTTGTGTCATCGGATTCCCAAACGCCCCAGTTGCACTGAGGTCCCTTTGCAGAAACCCTCGGTCTCTGCTGACACACTTGCTCGAGGTGCCTTTATACACCGAGCTTTCACCAGCTCTCCTGTTAAAAGGGCTGCCCGCTCCTGCACCTCTGGGACACAGCAGCCGCCTGTTGCACCCAGCGATTCAGTGGTCTAAGGAAGAAGGCTCCTCACCAGTGTTTTTACAAAAATGAAACATTAAGAAACTTTCCGGGCTGAGAACCAATTCTCTAGCAAGGATAGAAACAGATTCCTTGACACACTGGCTATGTAACGCGATCGTGCTGACATCCCCCACTTGCCGAGCTCTGCACATGCCACGCCAGGTGCTCTGCTATGTGCTGACACCACTCACCATCCCACGTGGTCTTCACAG
>NW_007896478.1:0-519 GCF_000696425.1 Galeopterus variegatus
GGTACGGGCGCGACACTGAGGGTTGCAATCCGTTGCTGGACACGAAAAAAAGACAAAAAGGGAAAAAAAAAAATATGGGATCCGAACCCTCGGCGGGAGCGCCACCGCGCTCCCAAGCGCCGCACTACCGAGTGTGCCACCGGGCCGGCCCCACCCTCAGCTATTTAATCCATTCATCCATTGATGTGTTTTCAGCTTTTACTTATTATGAATAACTATGTACATCTATTCTTTATTGAACTAGTGAGGTTCCCTGAGATAATTTTTTATTCCTTGTATAGATGCAAAAATGATCACATACTAACATCTACTTTTTTTTTTAGCATAATGAATCTTGCTTTCATATGCAAACCATATGCCTGTTGGTTTTCTGGATCATCAAAGGGTTATTTTATTTTATTTTATTTTTTTTTTTAGAACTGGGTTTTCAACCTAGGACTGTCTGACTCCAGATCCTTCACTGTAAATGGTTCTCAGGTTCTTTGGTCTTAGAAGTCCTTTACGCTCTTAAAAATTGTT
>NW_007896479.1:0-519 GCF_000696425.1 Galeopterus variegatus
TGAGTATTAACCACTGTGTAACTTTTCCTCATAGGGGCAGAAATGAAATTCACCAGGAACCACACATTTGTTCAGTAAAGAACATGAAAGTCACAAACAATCTTCACATGTATCGGTTGGAGTGGAAACACTGGAAAATAATCTCCTTTGCCTACACGTGCTGAAATCTAGGCATAGTGGTGAGCCGGGGCCCCCAGACCCTAGGGCATCCCTGTTCCCATGGCTTTATCCAGCAGAGACCTTGTGGCTACACTCACGGGTTGGAGTCTGGTGCCTGTGGCTTTTCCAGGTGGGAGTTGTCTGCTGCTAGCTCTGCAGCTGTTGGGTCCTGGTGGCAGCCTTGCTTCCAGGCTTTACAAGGCATTGCCCTGGTGGGAACTCTCTATGCAGGATCTGTGTTGCTCTAGTAGATGCTTCTGCAGTGGCTCCCCACCCCACCCCCCATGGCAGGCCTCTGTCTGGGCCCCCTCGCTATTCCATATATTCTCTGAAATCTGGATGGAGGCCACCATGCCTCCA
>NW_007896480.1:0-519 GCF_000696425.1 Galeopterus variegatus
TTCTGTACTATGACTATTTCATATGTGGATTTAGTAACAGCATCTAATTTGCCTCTCATAAACCCAACATTACTCTGAGGACATTAGAAGCAAAATGAGAGAGACTGATATGTAGCAGATGCCTGATAATACCGTTTTGAGTTGATCTGTTTCAATAGAAATAAAGACATGTACATGTAGCTCTTTCAGAAGTAGATGTAGAATTTGAAACTGGGATTTCCTCTTACTGTCTTGGAAAGCATTAGCTCTGTGCCTCTACTGCCTCAGACAAAGACCTTCTCATTGCTTCCTCTGTATTGTCATCCGGTGTGCCAGGTGGGGGTTCAGTAGAGTCATTTTATGCATCAGAAAATGAGTAGATTTTCAACTACGGTGGTAATAAGAAGAGGTATATTAGCTTTGCAGACAGGATGCTTGTGATAGGCACAATAACGGGCCCACAAAGACATCCATGTTCAAATTCCTGGAAACTGTGAATATGTTACGTTACGTGGGGAGGAGAAATTAAGGTTGCTGATG
>NW_007896481.1:0-519 GCF_000696425.1 Galeopterus variegatus
GCTCTCTGGAGAAGGGCACCTTGGGAGAGGAGCTATAAAAACACAGAGGAGCAGACTATATCGGCATGATCATTATCATTACCGTTTTCACCCTGACATTCTTCTGTCTAAAGACCTGGGTGGCTCCCCACTGCCCAGAGAAGAAGGTGCAGTTAGCAGCCTGGCAGGCAAGGCCAAAGGAGCCTCTACCACCCTTCTCTCCACACTCTTCTTCATCCCTGCATATTACTACTGGGGATAATTCCTACAGGAGAGCCCTGCCACCCCACATCAACCCATTCACCAGGGAGTAGTTCCAGTCCTGGTTGGTCCAAGCACCTTCTCCAACATCCAAGCTGGAACCTCCACAACACTGTGTCTGTTTTGTTGCAGACCCCATTAATTTTCTTCTTCTGAAGATTCCACTAGTATGGCTACACGAGTACATACCAAATAGCGATTGTGCTAGAGTTTCTCTTTTCCCAGAGCTATAAAACCAAAGTGCTACAAGAACCATGACTCAGTCTCTTATACCACCAA
>NW_007896482.1:0-519 GCF_000696425.1 Galeopterus variegatus
GGAAAATGCTACCTGGAGTTTTCCCCAGGCCTCCCACGCTGAGGATAAAAATGTAGTTAAGCTTATGGTAATAACTGGAACTTCATTATCCTATAAAAATAGTACAAATAGTCTGTCCTTTTTAAGTGGCATTTTATCAAGCATTTTTTAGAATTTTAGGTGAATTCATAAACCACCTTCAGAGATACCTCAGCAGCAGCCCCACTGGTGCCAGGAAGTTACAGGAAGGCAGTCACTTAACATCGTGTCAGCTGCTTTGAGAGCAAAAGCATCTTCTCACCTGCTCTTCCTGGGGTAGGAAATTCCAGAAGTAAAAGCAGAACTGCTTTATTTTCAGTCCTCAGTACCCTCACCCATGCTGTGTTCTGCCTTTATATCTCACTATGGAACATAGTTCCCTACTTGAGTCCTGAAGCAGCTGCTCATACCCAGAGTTTTACAGAACTCACGCTTCCTCCAGCAGATCCTACTATCTGATTTTAGCAATGTCCCTTGGTCCAATCTAAGGCAGTATCTTCT
>NW_007896483.1:0-519 GCF_000696425.1 Galeopterus variegatus
GGTAGGGGTTTGAGAATGGAAGGGCACCAGCCACTGCCCGGGAACATGGAGGCAACGAGGCTCTGAGGCAGTTCACCAGGGACTGGTGTGGATGTGGACTCTCCACCACCCACGGAGGTGAAGGGATTAGCACAGGGTGCCACTGGTGGTGGGGACAGGGCAAGCATATGAAGCCAGGCAGGCAGCCAACCCACACAATGTGCTGTGCTGCCTCTGTTGGTCTCTGCCCCCCCACATGCTCACCCACACACGCACACGCACAGCCCAGCACCACATGACATCATGGACCTGACCCAGCTTCACAGATCAGAAGCAAAAACCGAAGCCAAGAGCAGAGAAATGATTTACCGGAGGTGAGGCAAGCTGGGCCTGCAGACCCCAGCCCAGGGCCCCTTGCTGCCCCCTTGAACGTGCATTGCTTCAGAAAACTGCAGCAAACACACAAACCAGTTCAAAATAAAAGAGAAGCCCCCAAACTCCCCAGCCAGATCCAGGGTGGCAGCTCTTGGACTCATCTGT
>NW_007896484.1:0-519 GCF_000696425.1 Galeopterus variegatus
CTGGCCAGAAGGTGTGAAAATGTACTCCACTGTCTGAGCTGTGCTCTTGGGAGCCCTCAGCCTCCAGCCACGGAAGGGATAGGGCCGCCCCCTCCTTGACCATCATTTGCATCAACTGTGGCTCAGGCATGTACCAGATACCCACCAATAAGATGGAACCCTAGTTGACGCCCAAAGCCTCCCTCCACCTTCCTCCACCTCAGGGGCTGGTCACACCCTATCAGATGCCACCTTCCACTGGTTTAAACAGTTGACTTTGAGGAAGCACAGGGATTTCCAATAATTTGGAGCCCTACAGGTCCAATACACAAAATGGTGCTCTGTGTTTCTCCTGGAGCTTACTCCTCAGTCCTAAACCCAGCAGCATTAGCAACCCCTGGGAGACAAGACCCCTAGGTACATCATGACCACACAAAAAACTTGAGACACTGTTATACCAGACCATTTTCTTTCTATCCAAGTCAGAATTAGGCCAAGAAAGGGTAGGAAATTGTGTTAAAGCTGAGATCTTTGAGTGGT
>NW_007896485.1:0-519 GCF_000696425.1 Galeopterus variegatus
CTCTGTGTGTGTATTAGGATACACTGTCACTGCTCTATTCAGTAGTCTACAACTGTGCCACAGCCTTCACTTCCTGCTTGTGTAGGGACTCAAGGTCAAGCAGAGAACAAGTTCTCCTATGAGAATAGGTTATTCAAGGAGAGTATTCATAAGGGAGTATGTGAACTGCCTTATGCATGAACATGGCCTCCTAGATTCCCAGGAACATGATGGAGCTTTTTTTAAAGCTCCCTGTGAATACGCCATCCTCAGTTTTCTGGTCATTCTGTTGTTAACTTCAGCTGGAAATGCCACTTCAATTAACTGCAATGTTATACAATTGCTGCTGATTACTTTTGACAAATTCTCTGCAGGTAGGCCTGTTCTCACACAGAGAGCTCAGTTAGGTCAAATGAAGAAAAGTCCTGATAATGGAAATTTCAGCTAGCTTCCAGTCTGGTAGTGACAGTTCTCTGGGAATGGGAATGTGTCCCCCACCCCAGCAATACCTGCTAGGTTTCTGGTATTTACAGCTACAAT
>NW_007896486.1:0-519 GCF_000696425.1 Galeopterus variegatus
TTTGCTTTCCCCAAACTCTATTAATTTTACCTAACTCCTCCAAATTCTTTCCTCATTGCACCTAAAATGTAATGATATACTTATGAATGAGGATAATCTCTATCATCTTAAAATATATTCTAAAAATCTAGAGTATTTCAAAAAATCATAAAATTTAATGAAATATTTATTTTTAAGTAGCAATTTCTTAACAAAAAGTAAATGTATTATTTTGTAATATAATTTAGACTACATAGGTAAAGCAAAGTTATAATTGGTTGGTATGCTCTTTTTAACTACATATAACTTACTGTAATGAAACAAAGCACTCAATTTGATCTAAAAGTGTACGTTCTTATGTATGTAGGGGATAGAAGAGAGTAAACCATTGTTTGTCTGGGGATTTTTTTTTTTTTTTGGTTTGATGATCCAAAGGCCAAAATTGTTTTCTGAACCTTAGTTGCCTTAGTAGTCTATTACCTGAGATGGGAAGGAAATTATCTTTGCAAGTATAGAGTTGATATATTATTTTTTCAACAG
>NW_007896487.1:0-519 GCF_000696425.1 Galeopterus variegatus
GCTGAGCGAGGTGCAGGTGCAACACCGAGGGTTGCGATCCCGTTGCCGGTCACGAAAAAAGGCAAAAAGGAAAAAAAATAAAATAAAATAAATAAATAAAGAGAGAGACATTCTATGCTCTTGGTAGGGATAAATTAATACTACAAAGAGATTAATTCTCTCCAAGTTAATCTATAAATTCAATTTAATCCCAACCAAAATTACAATTTATTTTCTAGGAACTTGATAAACTTATGGTAAAATTTATGTGGATAAATAACGATATATATATATATATATTTTGTCTTTTTTGTGACCGGCCGCACTGCGCTCAGCCAGTGAGCACACTGGCCATCCCTATATAGGATCTGAACCCCCGGCGGGAGCGCTGCTGTGCTCCCAGCGCCGCACTCTCCCAAGTGCGCCACGGGGTCGGCCCCTAAATAATGATCTATGAGAAATAATAAAGGGAAGGGGAACATACCTGCTACATCAGATGCTAAGACATATTACAAGGACACAAGAGTGGTATTGGCACAA
>NW_007896488.1:0-519 GCF_000696425.1 Galeopterus variegatus
TGAAAGTTGAGTGTTACCTGTTCTGCACTGGATGGCTACCTCTTTTTGCCTCCATGCAGTATTCTGAAGCTTGCATTTGTCAACAGCTTGCTATGATTTAGTGGCCTATAATGTGTTGATTTTGTTTTAGGATTCAGAACCACCTGGATGGTCCAACCTCCTTCACCTCCCACAAAAATTCATTTGAAGTTGACTTCTCAAATCATTTCCTAAATGGAGACCTTAGTGACCTTAGACCATTTTCTTTCTTTGAAGCTTATTGCTCTTTCCAGCCCCATCCCTACACCTCCAATACCACGACTATTAACACAATTAGAATCAACCTGTTATTTTTTCCCATATCCTATATACAGTCAGGGAATGTTGTAAAATATAAATGTATATCAAAGTGAATTAAATGAGATGAATTAGACGTTGCTTTATTATGATTCTTTTGTTGAGATTTATATAAATTATATGTGAACTAATCATCCAACCTCTAAAGATATGTTGTTTTACTTATTTATCTTTAGCCCCACA
>NW_007896489.1:0-519 GCF_000696425.1 Galeopterus variegatus
AAAAAAAAAAAAAAAAAAAAACATCATTTAAATCTCTCATAATCTACAGCGTGGGGGAGATGCATCTCATGACCTGATTATATGTACAAGCCTAAAGAATAACTTCTTTAACAGGCTAAATTTTTAGAACTACAAAGCTAGACTAAAGAGAAAACAAAGGAAAGTCTATGTGTCAAAGGGTTTCCAAAACATTGCTTTAAGAGAAGTCTCAACTTAAGCCCTAGGGTTGAATAGGAGATAGGGATGTAGATTATGTCTCTGCACACCTGCTGGCTCTACGCTATTCAATGCTAATATTAAACCACTCAAACTTTTATACAGTACGAGATTTGTTTGTGATTTTGATTAGAACAGATACTTTAGGGCCGACCCCCGTGGCTCACCCGGGAGGGTGCAGCGCTGGAAGCGCAGAGGCACTCCCGCCGTGGGTTCAGATCCTATATGGGGATGGCCGGTGCGCTCACTGACTGAGTGCGGTGCGGGCAACACCAAGCCAAGGGTTGCAATCCCCTTACCGGT
>NW_007896490.1:0-519 GCF_000696425.1 Galeopterus variegatus
AAAAAAAAAAAAAAAAAAAAAATGAAATCCTTTCCAGTATCTTTTCAGACCACAACAGATTAAAACTAGAAATAAATAACAGGAAAAACTTTGGAAGATATACACATACATGGAAATTAAACAACATGCTCTTGAACAAGCTATGGGTGAAAGAAATTAAACAGTAAAAAAATGTCTTGAAAATAGTGAAAATTAGGATAAATCATACCAAAACCCATGGGATACTGCAAAAGCAGTACTAAGAGGGAAGTTTATTGCAATAAACACATCACAAGAATAGAAAGATTTCAAGTAAACAATCTAACATTACACCTCAAAGAACTATAAAAACAAGAACAACATAATCCCAAAATTAGTAGATGAAAGAAATAATTTAGATCAAACCACAGCTAACCGATATAGAGACCAAAAAAATGATACAAAAGAAAAACAAAACAAAAAGTTGTTTTTCTGAGAACGTAAACAAAATAAACATCAGCTAAGTTAACTAAAAAAAGAAGACTCAAATAACAAATATCA
>NW_007896491.1:0-519 GCF_000696425.1 Galeopterus variegatus
TTGACTACTTCCCTTCCTGGCTCCAGAATGACTGCTACATCTCCCAGCATCACACACAGAGACAACATCTGGCAACAGCAGAAGAAATCACTTTCTGTCTGCCTCCAGCAAAAAGAGGAAGATCCCTTTAATTGGCCTCCATGGGCCTGGAGATGGGGCTCAGCTACCTTGAGCCTGGGTTCTGCAGATCTGCAGATAAAATTGGGATCCATCAGCAAGGAAGAAATGGGGAACTACCATTGGGTAGGCATCCAAGGGTATGATTTAATTTAATTTAAACTTTACTGCAATTCTGTGAGAGAGGTACTATTAATTTCATTTTACAGATAAGATATGTCAACTATGTTAAATGCCTTGCCCAAGGTCATTCAGCAGCCAAGAGCTGGGGTGAAGATTCAAATAGGTGGTCTTTCACTCTATGCTGTACTGACTTACCCCACACCACCACCTTGTCTGTACTGAACCAGGCTACTGCTACACCCTGTCCTGTGTTTCCAGAAATAGGTCGCACTTTCAAGC
>NW_007896492.1:0-519 GCF_000696425.1 Galeopterus variegatus
CCAGCACAGCCACCACCACAGCCAAGACTGCCAGAAAAGCGGCAGATGCCACAGCAGTAGCCACCCATACCATGCAATCAGCCTGCCAGACACTCAACTACACCGACACAAGGAGAATGATAGAGTTTGGACGTGCTGTCCCTGCTAAACTCACATGGAAATCTGACCCCCACCGTGGCAGTGCTGGGAGCTGTTTGACTCATGGGGTCAGATCCCTCAGGATGGATTGATGCTCTCCCTGGGGTGTGTGGACAGTGAGTGAGTTCTTGCTTTATTTGTTCCCGGGAGAGCTGGTAGTTTGAAGGACCCTGGCATCTCCTCTCTCTCTCTCTCTCTCTCTCTCTCTTGCTTCCTCTTGTCATGTGATCTGCTTGTACCCACCAGCTGCCTGCCCTTTCCTCCATGAGAAGCAGCCTGGGGCCCGCACCAGATGCAGCTGTCCCAGAACCGTGAGCCAAATAAACCTCCTTTCTTTATTAATTACCCAGTTTCAGATATTCTGTTATAAGCAACACAGAA
>NW_007896493.1:0-519 GCF_000696425.1 Galeopterus variegatus
CCAGCAATCTCAGTTCTGTTCACTTCTCTTAACAATTTAAAGGAATTATTATGATGGTTGTACATTTTTTTCTATTTATTTGTTTGTTTGTTTATTTATTTTTATTAGCTCCCACATGTAAGTGAGAACATGCGGTATTTCTCTGTCTGTGCCTGGTTTATTTCACTTAATATATTTTTCTCTATGTTCATCCATATTGCTGCAAATGGTAGTATTTCATTCCTTTTTACAACAGAGCAGTATTTCATTGTGTAAATATGCAACACTTACCTTATCCTTTCATCTGATGATGGGCATTTAGGTTGATTCCAACTCTTGGCTATTGTAAATAGAGCTGCAATAAACGTGGAAGTACAGTTATCCCTTCGACATGATGATTTCTATTCCTTTGGGCATATACCCAGCAGTGGGACAACTGCGTCATATGGCAGTTCTATCTGTAGTTGTTAGAGGAAAAGCCCATACCATTTTCCATAATGGCTGCACCATCTTACAGTCCCACCAGCAGTATAGGAGGGT
>NW_007896494.1:0-519 GCF_000696425.1 Galeopterus variegatus
GGTGGGAGTGCTGCTGCGCTCCCAGCGCTGCACTCTCCCGAGTGCGCCACGGGCTCGGCCCCCTTGAAAAGCTCCCTTACAGATCCTAATATACTGTCAGGGTTGAGAACCTCTGGTCTATAGGATACCTACATCTCCAACAGTTGCAGCATGCCCTGTCAATCAGATCAGTTGCTATGCCGATTCATCAGTTCAATCCAAATAGCCATCCTGGCATGCAGAGTCTATGGCTCTGTTTTGCTGTGTCTTTTAGCCGGGTACTGAGATGGTACGATAGAAGGGTGAAGAAATGAGTGCTCTGAGATTCCTGGGTCAAATGCTAAGTCCACTCATGGGCTATGAGACTTTGGGAAAGTCACTTAACACTTTTGAGGCTCAATTTCATCATCTGTAAAATTGGGCAATGGTAGGAACTATAACATAGATAGTTTTGAGTATTAAGTTAGAAAATGTTTATAAAAGTGTCAGTGTAGTGTCTACCACAGAGTGAATCCTCACTAAATGCACACTATTATTATG
>NW_007896495.1:0-519 GCF_000696425.1 Galeopterus variegatus
GCAAAAGTCCTGTGCAAAAAGGCTTTGCAGTCTACAGACCACACTAGGGTGTGTGATACACGGAAGTCATTAACATTATGGCCCTGAAATCACTGCTCTTATTAGTTCACAGTTATTATTAACTCACAGCAATTTTAGAAAAATGTGTTGCTTTTTTTTTTTTCCAGCAGGGATATGAATGCTGCCTTCTCATGTATTTTATAAAGTTGGAAAACTTAAATGCCATCTACATTTCCCTTATGGAGCTTCATTTTTGTCCATGCCCAATGGCTTCTCTCCCCAGCCCTCTGTCCTGAAATGTCCTGAGTCTGTATCTGTGACTACACTTGAACTACACCCCCCTACCTTCACCCCATCTTTCCTTGGAATGTCACAAGAGCCAGTTATTTGGCCTGGAATCTCCTAATGGTAACGGAAGAAAAGTAAAATATGGTCACAGAGAGCAGGAGCCCGTGAGTCCGAAATGTAGGGGCATTTTGCCATCACTGTGATTGACTTCTGTGACCTTGTGCTATTGTC
>NW_007896496.1:0-519 GCF_000696425.1 Galeopterus variegatus
AGGCAGGGGCGGAGGAGAGTCCCCGGACTGACGGGGCCAGCGGGGCCCCCAGGACTCAGCTGAGAAACGGGGCAGAGCCCCGCTAGCTGGAGAGAGAGCGGGGTGAGGAGACCGAGGCCGCCGGGTGGAGGAAAGAAGCAGCTGCACATCGGGGGCACAGGGTGGGGTGGGGCTGCGCCCAGAGCTGAGGGATACTGAGGCAGGTGGAAGAGGGCCCTGGCGCACGGTCCCCCTGTTTTAAAAAAGGAAAGGGGTGCTACATTGTGCTCAGAGTCATGAGGTAGGTTTAGGTGCTTTGGGAGAATGGAGTCCCATGGAAGAGATGCCAACACAAATGTACTTGGGGACCAAGCATGTGTGAAGAGGTGACAGGTCAGCCGGTGTCCCTGGCATTGCTGTGGCTCAAATGCTCATGTTCGTCAGCCTTCAGGCATCAGGGTGGAGAAGGCAGCCCCTGAGGAGGCTCTGGGCTGAGTCTGGAGCGAGGATGTTCCAGGTGGGAACTCAGAGAGGCTGTTC
>NW_007896497.1:0-519 GCF_000696425.1 Galeopterus variegatus
TTTCAATTTTTTTGTGTCTTATTTAATTTATTTCAGTAGTGGTTTGTAGTTCTCATTGTAGCGATCTTTCACCTCCCTGGTTAAGTTAATCCCTAGGAATTTTGTGTGTGTGTGTGTGTGACAATTGTAAATGGGCTTTCTTTATTTCTCTTTCTGTTAGTTCATTATATGAGTATATAAATGCAACTGATTTGGGGGCATTTATTTTGTATCCTGCAACATTACTGAAGTTATTAACCAGCTCTAGAAGTTTTTTGATAGAGTCTTTAGGTTTTTCCATATACGATATCATGTCATCTGCAAATAGAGACAGTTTGACTGTCTTTTCCAATCTGGATGCCCTTTATTTCTTTGTCTTGCCTGATTGCTCTGGCTAGTACCTCCAGTACTACGTTAAATAGAAGTGGTGAGAGTGGACACCCTTGTCTTGTTCTTGTTCTTAATGGAAAGACCATCAGTTTTCCACATTCAGAATGTACTGGCATTGGGCTTATCATAAATGGCTTTTATTGTCTTGAG
>NW_007896498.1:0-519 GCF_000696425.1 Galeopterus variegatus
CACCCTGGACCTCTGGGCCTTTGATGGAAGGGGCAGCTTTGAAGATCTCCAAAGTGTCTTTGGGGTCTTTCTTCCATTCTTGTGATAATCCCTTCTCTCTGTACTAATCTCCTTAGCAGTCACGAAGCTACACACTTGGTTTCCTCAAGTATTCTTTCATTCTCTACTACATGGCCAGGCTGAGAGTTTTCCAAATCTTTCTGCTTTGCTTCCCTTTCAATTATAAATTCTGTGTTTAAATTATCCCTTTTCTTCTGATTCTTACTGAAAGCAGCCAAAAGCAGGCTGAATGCTTTGCTGTTTGGATATTTCTTCCACCAAATATTCTAATTTATTGCTGTTAAGTTCTATATCCCATAAAGACCTCAGGCATCAACGTAGTTCAGCCAAGTTCTTTGTCAATCTATAACAAGGATGGCCTTTACTCCAGGTTCCAATACCTTGTTCCTAATCATTTCCTTCTAAAACCTTATTATAAATCTTCTTTGTTGCCCATGTTTCTATCATCAAAGGACAAAA
>NW_007896499.1:0-519 GCF_000696425.1 Galeopterus variegatus
TTTTAGATCTTAACCTGGTTAGTTGTCATGTTAATAGAATGATAGCTTGCCACTTAAGACCGTGGAAACTTAATTTTCACGTCTATAACAGCAGAGATACGTTTCCATTTTTTAGTATATCTTACACCTTTACTGGAGATTTTTGGGCATTGCCACAAAATAGATAAATAGATAAAATAGCAATACAAATTTGCGTCTCCCCAACTGTGGTACAGGTTAATATTTTCTTGTCACTGATGTAAGACTATTTGATGCCCCTCCATCTCCCCCCCCCAAAAAAAACTTGATGCCCCCTCCATCTCCCCCCCCCAAAAAAAACAAAAACAGTTTATATTTTTAATATTGTGTACAATGTGAAGAGGATATTCCCCTGAGCTGAGATTTGGATATCTTCCCTCCACATTTCAAATAAGTGCCTGGCTTTAGAAAGGCACACGTATGGTGTTTGAAACATGCTCCATTTCCTTCTGACAGCAAAGCTTCTCAGTAGAATCCTATCCCCTCTACCCAGCATTGTTA
>NW_007896500.1:0-519 GCF_000696425.1 Galeopterus variegatus
AAACTCCGAAATTGTCTCCACAAAGGTAGTAGAAAAAGGAAACAATTTTATTACTGAATAAGCTTTAAACCAGAACGTGATGCACATCACTAAGAAATTGCAAAGACAGAAAGAAATCCAATGCAAAACATTACATACATGTTTTCAAGATAAACAATAACTAGTCCTCAAGTAAGAGGTCTGGACAGCAGCACTGATCCCACGTAGTTTATCCTAACTTTACCATGTAGCAATTGGGGTGAACATCTGTTAGTTAATTGACTTTCACCAAAAGTAGGGGGTGGGGTTTTCATGACAGGAGATAGTTTTACAGCTTGGAGCGGGCTCCCCCTGAAGTTAGGCTCCTATCATCCCAGAGAAACTGGGAGACGGGGACGCTATCTCCCTTGATGTGAATATTTCAAAGAGATGGCTCCCAGGTCCTTGAGAAAGACATTCCTGAGTCATAAAGCTGACAAAAGGCTTATTTAGTTTCTAAAAAGATACACTGCAAAAAGGCAGAGAAAGTACTTACATTTA
>NW_007896501.1:0-519 GCF_000696425.1 Galeopterus variegatus
TAAATGAAAGAATAAAAGTACTATGGCTTGCTCAAGTACTACTGGTTAATCATTGAATATCTTCAAGTCTTTAAAGAAGGGATTCAGAAATATGTCATGTGGGAGAATGATTTAGCTAAAATAAATCCAAGGATTTTTGTGTACTCATAATTTGTTTTCTTCTGAGCAATTAATTTTTAGGGTACTAAGAAGGACGCCACAAAGGAGAGAACAGGTAAAGCAGTAAAATAGGGGGTTTCTGTGTCCCTTATGAAATTGGAAGAGCAGAGAACTGCCCAGAGGTGATAGGTGCACCTCTGCCTCTCTCCAGCAGAGTAAAGAAGAATAAACCAGGAGCAATGATGCCTTATGCTTTGCAGCTGGACCCAGTATCCTGTCAGTGATGGGCAGGAGAGATCTCACCACCTGTGGTAGCTTCTGAAATGGCTATGAAGGATCCTGCTTCCTTGTATTTATAGCCTGTGTGATCAATCCCATTCCATTAACTGCGGGCTGGACCTAGAGACTGGCTTCTAACAA
>NW_007896502.1:0-519 GCF_000696425.1 Galeopterus variegatus
GAGGATGCCGTGGACTGAAGAAGACAAGTGCAGAGCAGCTGTAGCCTTAGAGGTGGGCATCGCTAGACTGCTGCAGCGAGCGTGAGTGCTGGCCTGGCAGCCTGCCTGGTTGATGGAACGTTCTGTATAGAGGAGGCGTGGAGAGTGCAGGTCAGTTTTCTTCCATCCAGTAACCATTCCTCCCACATTTAAGAGCTCAGCTTATAAAACAATCATCACTTAGTGGCTCTAGCTGGAAACCTGGGCATCATCTTCCCTTCTCTTCATTTTCTGCATCCTGTGGGCGTCGTGTCAATGCCATCTACAGAATGTCTGCTGAATCCTTCCATTCACTTTTACTTCTCATAGCTCAGATTGGGTCATCTCTCATGTGGTCCATCGCAAAAGGCACCCAGCTCATTTCCTGTCTGCGGCTCCAGACTGACCTCCACGCTGGGGCTAGAGTGATCTTCCTAAATGTCTCAGCCAAACATCTTTGGTTTTAAGAAACACAAACCCACTACAGTTGGTTGGATTAAA
>NW_007896503.1:0-519 GCF_000696425.1 Galeopterus variegatus
AAGAGCTGATTGGTTGAAAATCTGTTTAAAAATAGATACCATCTCCAACCTCAGAGAAACAAAGAAAATTTGCTCTCTGGATAGGGTGAATTGGGAGAGTCTAGGGAGCATCAGGCAAAGCTAGGAGCAGGGCTACAAAACTGGAAATTGCTAGACTAAGTAAAAATCTACTCATTGCATGGTGAAGTCCCAACCTCCTTCCCCAACTCAAATCCCAGAACAGAGTTGACTAGACTTGTACCTTCTAGACAAGTAATTGAAAGTCTTCTCAAGGAAACATGATCAACCAAAGAGAAAACATTAAAAATACTGGTGGACAAGTGATTGCCACCGATAAAGTTGTCTAGAAGAAATCACCCCTCACCCCCACACACAGTTCTTAGAATCAGGGTGTCAATCCCTCACTCTTAAATAAAAAAGTGAGTGTAGGAACACCAGACATTTGAGGAGAGCCTCTGACACAAAAGATAGAAATCAAACCCATTAGAAAAAAAGAAATGTTGACATTGCAAGGAGAAG
>NW_007896504.1:0-519 GCF_000696425.1 Galeopterus variegatus
CATCTTTGGTTCAGTGAGTGATGCTGGATTCTAAGCGGGGAAGCTTCTCTGATGTTTTTGGGCAGAGATTTGGAAACTGAAATCTCAAAGGCTTTTCCAACAAAGTCTCCAGGGTCCTTCCTCATAGATTTTGCAAACCTGAATTCCAACAGGCAAGATGTGCGAAGCACAATCTGCTGCCTACTCACTTAGACTTATACTTTCTTGTAAAAGTTGAACCTCCAGTGAGGGTTTATGGCAGAATATACAACACACATTTCAGGCCTGCTTTAATGCCGTTCACAGTATGATTTCACATTTAATTTCCAAAAACATACTGTTTAGAGCTACCTCTCATCTAACTACCACATCTTAATTTCAGTGAGTTATACTGGATACTAAACAGGGAACTTATCTGACGCTTTTATTTTTAATAAATTTTATTTTGTCAATATACAATTTAGTTGATTATTGTTGCGCATTACCGAAACCTCCATTCCTCTGACGCTTTTTCACAGAGATTTTGGAACAGAAGTCTCA
>NW_007896505.1:0-519 GCF_000696425.1 Galeopterus variegatus
ACCTGGAGCCAGCGCACACTGGGCCTGTGAGGTGTGTACCTCTACGTAACTGGGAATCACCTGCTGGTTAAATATTCGTTAGATCCCAGGAGTACGTGTAGAATAGCCAACTGCAGGGTGGAATCCAGGGAGAAGGTGGGGTGTTCTCACCTGGAGCCAGCGCACACTGGGCCTGTGAGGTGTGTACCTCTACGTAACTGGGAATCACCCGCTGGTTAAATATTCGTTAGATCCCAGGAGTACGTGTAGAACAGCCAACTGCAGGGTGGAATCCAGGGAGAAGGTGGGGTGTTCTCACCTGGAGCCAGCGCACACTGGGCCTGTGAGGTGTGTGCCTCTACGTAACTGGGAATCGCCCGCTGGTTAAATATTCGTTAGATCCCATGAGTACGTGTAGAATAGCCAACTGCAGGGTAGAATCCAGGGAGAAGGTGGGATGTTCTCACCTGGAGCCAGCCCACACTGGGCCTGTGAGGTGTGTGCCTCTGGCTCTTCACATTAAACCTGTCCTCGCTGTCT
>NW_007896506.1:0-519 GCF_000696425.1 Galeopterus variegatus
TATGACACTAGTAGGAAGACATTTCTAAAGTTATTACATTAAATATCAATCATGCTATTGTAAGTATTAAATTCATCTCTATAAAAGCTTTTATCATCATGTTATGTTTTACGGTTACTATAAAGTTATGCAGGGCATATTGAACTTGAGAGTCGGCCATGACTTCTTTTCCTTCACCTTCCATGTCCAATCAGTCAGGAAGAACTATTGATCCTACTTTCCAAATATCTCTTGATTCTGTCCACTTCTTTGTATCCTCAGTGCCACTACTTTAGTTAAGGCCACCATCCTCCCTAGCCTAAATTACTGCCTCAGTTTTACCCCTTGCAATCTTTGTGCCTCATTTTAGCATCCCCGCAATCTTTTCTCCATATTGTAGCATGAATGAGAAACAAATCTTTGTTGTTTTATGCCACTGAGATTTAGGGATCATTTGTTACTCCAGCATAACTGGACTGAAGTGGACCGATCCCTAAATCCTTTGTTTTTTCCATGTGCCATACTCTCACTTTGGGCCTT
>NW_007896507.1:0-519 GCF_000696425.1 Galeopterus variegatus
CCAGGCTACCTGTGTTCAAATTCCAACTCCTCCACTAGAAAGCTAGTTCTGTTTTATTGGGCAGATTTTTTATTTAAATTAACCTCATATAAAGTTCTTAGAACAGTGCCTGGCACATAGCAAGTGTGCAGTAAATGTTAGATACTGTTATTACATCTTAAGATGTTATCCTTCATTAGAAATACTTATCATTTTTTCCAGCATCTTACATATTTTGATATAATTAGCCTTATTTTGAATAAAATCAGTAATTGACTTGTTTGCTGAGATTTTGACCAGCTACTTTTCTTATTAGAGTTACTGGTAGAAAGTAGACCTTTAAACATGTTTTTATACAATCACAAATGTAATTTTAATTCATCTTGGTAAAATAACTAATTTAAAAATCACATATAAGTTAGATGTTTTATTTGAGTGATTGACACAGGCAGGACTAAATTATGTCAGTATATATGTTTAATTATATTTGTCTCCTCCACAAATTTTAAAACTAGGTGGAATTGCTTATTTTCTGAGTAG
>NW_007896508.1:0-519 GCF_000696425.1 Galeopterus variegatus
CTCAGACGATAACGGTATTAGGTCAGAAATTAATAATAGAAATATATCTGGAAAAATTCCCCAAATGGTGAAATTAAACAACATACTTCCAAACAACAGATGGGTCAAATTAGATGTTTCAAGGGAGTTTCAGAAATCTTTTGAATGAAACAAATTGGAAATTTGGGGTGTACCATGAAAATAGCACTTAGGGGCAATTTATAGCATTAATACATATATTAGAAAAAAAGAAAGATTTAAAATCTGTAACCTAAACTTTCCCCTTTGTAGATTACAGGAAGAAGAGAAATTTAAGATTAATGCAAGATGAAAAATAATAAAAATTAGAGCAGAAATCAAAATTTAAAACAGACCAGCAATAGGAAAAAAGTCAGTGAAACCACAAGCTGGTTCTTTAAGAGATCGATAAAATTGATAAACCTCTAGCCAGGCTAACCTAAGTAAAAGGGAGAAGATGTAAATTACCAATATCATAAATGGAAGATGGTCATTACTACTGCTCACATGGACATTTAAAGG
>NW_007896509.1:0-519 GCF_000696425.1 Galeopterus variegatus
GCAATGTCCTCAACTCTATAATGTTTATTTATTCCTCCCTACAAGACAGATATTCTCTTTGTGCCCATTATTGGGTGATTATCTCTAGATGGTGGGATTTTTTTTACCTGCTCCAAAGGCTTTATAATGATCATATATATGTGTCTTTGGTCAGAAAAGAATTAACAGGACCAAAAAGCTGTTACAGAAAAAAAATATATAAAATATGCAGTCAGAAAGAAGGCAGCTAGCCAGTCAAGAAAGCCCAGGAAAATGAGAAATGGGTGAGTCTCCTGCTGGCGAGGGACCCCATCCCTGATCCAGGCTCCTCTGTGGGTGGCGCCATGGGGACAGTGCAAAGTCGGGTAGATCAATGACTTCAGCATTTAGAATCATCCAGATCCCTCCTGCTCCTCAGACGATGAAAAATTCTGATTTTAATTTGGTTTCTCCAGTAAACTTGCCTGCGGGGTAGAATTAATTAAGCAGCGAATAGGAGTGTCCGATCTGCTCGACGGTTTCATTTCTCATTATAGATGG
>NW_007896510.1:0-519 GCF_000696425.1 Galeopterus variegatus
GTAGAAGGAAGTCTACCATGGAGCCTCCTCTCTAGAATTTACCGAACATAAGGTTAATGATCAGCTAGACTTACTTGAATTGCAGTATTACAATTCCAAATTCCTAGGAAATACATGTTGTTGGTTTATCATCAGTCATGTGACCACTCCAGTATACTATGCTTATAAGAGTAGGGCCACTATTACAGTGATGGATGTCACCACTGTGGAGGAAAAGGATCCTCAGAGGTTAGGAGTCATTGAGAGCAGGAAAACAGTTTATATTGTGTTCATTTTGTTTGCTCACTTACTCACTCACTCACTTTTCCACGATCATTCAGAATGGTTTCAGTGGTTATATTGTTACTGGCAACAGGTTCAGCTTTCCTCCTCTCACTAAAATGACCCAAAAGTCCAAAAACTGGTGCAAGGATTGGAAGCTTTTTATTCAGGTAACCAGCACCTGGGGACTGAGAAGGCTAAAATCATCCTGTCTTCTGATGCTTGTTCTGGGGAAGACGCAGGAAGGTAAAGTAAGGG
>NW_007896511.1:0-519 GCF_000696425.1 Galeopterus variegatus
ACAAGCAGACTGGATTTATATGTAGGAGTGAGAATAAAGAAAGGAAAGACAGTGAGGAGGCACACTTTCATTTAGGAGCATAAGATTTAAGGTAGCGACAGTTCATATTTATGCCAAGAAAAGGATAATTTGCAAATTCAGAATAGAAGCTCAGTTTTTACTATATTTTATAAAGATAATTTCTATTGTTCTTTAAGAAAAACCATAGATTCTGACTGCGCTAGTCAGAATGGGAAAATATTACCATAAATATAGGGAAGTGAAATTTATATGTTTTGTTTAGACTCAAGAGCAGCACCAGGAAGTGAAATTTATACGTTTTGTTTAGACTCAAGAGCAGCACCATTTACTGGCATGAACTCATGATTTTAATCAGATTAGAACAATTTTAGTAATAAAGTTTTACAAGTGGAGTAGCTAAATTGTAAAAAGGCAAGTGAGTATGTAAAGGGAAAAAACTAATTTTCAATGCAAAGGACACATACAAAACACATTGTGTAGGAAAAGACGATCTTTCTA
>NW_007896512.1:0-519 GCF_000696425.1 Galeopterus variegatus
CTTTTGTGACAAGTCGGGCACCATCATCTGTCAGATTCCACAACAGTCAAGCGGGAACATCGGGGCCAAGGACTGAAGAAATGTTCTGGGAAGAAAACGTACAGTGGGGAGCCCGTGTCTGGCATTTTGCTTAATGTGATTTTTTCTGCCATCTCAACTGGCTTAGCGTCTGGCTGCGATGTGACTGGTCAGGCTGGTACCTGGTTTTCAAAGACTCCCCTGTGAACGAGGACAGGCGAGCGGTGCTCCACGGCTTCCACTCGGTAGCATAGGAAGGCGGTGTTCCGGTCAGAGACATAGCGAAGGTTTAGGAAGTGGAAATAGAATATATCTGGATATAACCCCTTCATCGGGTTCCTGGGGCACCAGAGAGAAAAGAGACAATGCAGACAGTGCCCCCCGGTTCCTCCAGGCCACTGTCCTCTGAGCCCAGCTCCCTGCACCCCGCTGGGCGCTGTGCCTCCCCCAACCCTCCACAGCCCTGACAATGTCGTCTGCCTCTCCAGGCAGGGACATGGG
>NW_007896513.1:0-519 GCF_000696425.1 Galeopterus variegatus
TCAATTAGCCACGACTACAGCCACCGTGGGTTAAACATTCCCATTAGCATTTCGTCTCCAGCGCTCTGGTTGGTTCTTGTCCTTGGTTGGTCAGAGGCCATGCAGCCCTGCCTGGCCACCGCTACTTCAGAATCGTGTCATTCCCACTGGAACCAGGAATCCCCAGCGGCAGTGTGGTCACCTGCGAGTGCCCCGTGCTCCCTTCCTGCACCCAAGATATCTGCACCCGAATCTTGGATCCTGAGAATTTCACCTTATGTGGCAAAATCTTTGCAGAAGTGATTAAGCTGAGGGCCTTGGGATGAGGCGATCATCCTGGGTTACCCAGCGGTCCCTAACTGCCATCACAAGTGTCCTCTCAAGAGGGATGCACAGGAGACGTGGCCTCGTGAAGACAGAGCAGTGGCTTGAAGAGGCTGCCCTGAAGATGGGGAGGATGCGGCCACAAGCCAAGGAGACGTGGCCTCGTGAAGACAGAGCAGTGGTTTGAAGAGGCTGCCCTGAAGATGGGGAGGATGC
>NW_007896514.1:0-519 GCF_000696425.1 Galeopterus variegatus
TTTTTTTAGAATTTTAGAACAGTTTTAGTTTAGGAAAACATTATCAAGACAGTATAAAGAGTTCTCACATATCCACATTGTTTCTCCTATTGTTACCATCTTAGTATGGTAGACATATTTGTTAGAATTAATGAACCAACTTTGGCACAATATTATTGATGAAAGTTTATACTTATTTCATATTTCTTTAGTTTTTCCTAAAGTCCATTTGCTATTCAGTATTTAAGCCAGAATACTACTTTACATTTATTTATCATGTCTCCTTATGCTCCTCCGACTGTGTAGTTTCTTAAACTTTTATTATTTTTGATGACCTTGCATTTTTTAGTAGCATTGGTCAGGTGTTTTGTAGCATGCCCCTCAACTGAAATTTGTCTCATGTTTTCTTGTGATTAAACTGAGGTTATGTATTTTGGGGAGGTTGATTACAGAGGTGGAGTGCCATTTTCATCACATTAAATAAAGTATAATACTATCAGCATGATATCACTGTTGACGTTAACTTTTATCATGTGGCTA
>NW_007896515.1:0-519 GCF_000696425.1 Galeopterus variegatus
GCACATCACACTGCATATCATGTTTTTTCCCCAAGCAAAAGTTACATTCACCTTGTACCTGTTGTTGGTACTTTGACCTGTGGGCAAACCCAGGAGATCCGGGTACAATACATGCTGAATGGACAGATTCTGAAGGATGAAAAAGAGTTAACCTTCTATTATTTGGTAAGAATAAGAGCTACTGTAGCTCTTTGTGATTGTGTAGACTCCAAAATTGCTGAGTGCCTGTGTAAGTAATGCCTTTTATAAGATATCAATATGAATAGGTTTTTTTTTTTTCATTTTTAAGCTTGAAGAGAAGTTACTTTCACCAAATTATTAATGCTTTAATTTCTCATTTATGCTCTGGTCACCACTGAAATGCTTAGGTTTCATTCTTGCCAAGTTCCAGTGGCCAATTATTGAGAGGGAGGGGAAGGAGCCTAGGAAAAAAAGCTTTGTCAGTCAAATGGGATTTGTGTGTGTGTGTGGAACTCACTAGGTAAACAAGCAAAGGATAAGAACTAAAAATTATTCAAA
>NW_007896516.1:0-519 GCF_000696425.1 Galeopterus variegatus
ATGATAGAGACACTCCAAGGATTTGTTCTTTCCATCCTTTGTTTAACAAACATACAAAGTACGTTGTCACATATGAGCGTGTGGATGTGGATGTTCTCAGTATATAATGCAAGATTAGTTTCACAAACATGTAGAAACTTTAAATAATCTTACATGTTGATAGTCAATGGCAAAATCTTCCCAAAGGTACTTACTAAATGTAAATATAAGGATGACCTTGAACTCTGTACATTCCGACGATTGCATTTCTGAGTACTTAAGTAAAAATAACTGTTGCCACCTCCTGTCTACATTTCCTAGTAACTTTAGTGTGCAGTAGAAAACTCATGGGCATAGACCATTTTCTCTTGGTTCCCCCTGAAAATATAAAGATAAGAGGTAAATTCAGATATTAATGTCTTTGCTGTCACAATGCACTAAATTGTAAACTAGTGTCCCAAAAGACAGGATTCTCCTCCCACTCAACAGGAGTACTTATGACCAAAAAAACTCAGGTGCTTCATATAGAACCCCAAAATC
>NW_007896517.1:0-519 GCF_000696425.1 Galeopterus variegatus
TTAATAATATGAGATAATATTTGAAATAATAATGCAAGTCAATGTGAACACAGGATTTACCATATAAAATTTTAGTTGACATTCGACTTTTGATGATGGCATCTTTTGTCTGTGATGTGTTTTCTAAATGCTGATCCATAGGCTGAATACATAAGAATTATGATTCAAGGCCAAACACATAATAATTGCTTGAGGACCTTGTTAAAAGTACAAATTCCTGTTACATCCATACAATGGAATATTATTCAGCACCAAAATGAGCTATCAAGCCACAAAAAGAAGTTAAGGAACATTAAGTGAAAGAAACCAATTTTGAGAGCTTGAACCCCCCAACTCCTCTTCGATTAACAGCTACCCCCTTCATTCCTTTCTCTCCCTAATCAGTCTTTCTGCTTTCCTCCCTTTTGTTCAATAATACTGATTGGGCAAGAATGCAACTTTGCCATACAACCTTCAGCTGAACAGCAATTAGCTCCAAACCAGTTTTGGCCTGATCAGGGAGTTTTCACACTAGTCTCG
>NW_007896518.1:0-519 GCF_000696425.1 Galeopterus variegatus
CAGTGTGGTTTTGATTTGCATTTCCCGAATGCTGAGTGATATTGAGCATTTTTTCATGTGTTTGTTGGCCATTTGTATATATTCCTTTGAGAAATGCCCATTTAGCTCTTTTGCCCATTTTTTAATTGGGTTACTTGTTTTTTTGTTGTAAAGTTGTTTCAGTTCCTTGCATATTCTGGATGTTAATCCCTTGTCAGATGTATATTTTGTAAATATTTTCTTCCACTCTGTTGGCTGTCTTTTAACTCTGTTAATTGTTTCTTTTCCTGTGCAGGAGCTTTTTAGTTTGATATAATCCCATTTGTTTATTTTTCCTTTGGTTGCCCATGCTTTTGGGGTCATATGCATGAAGTCCGTGCCCAGTCCTACTTCCTGAAGTGTTTCTCATATATTTTCTTTAAGAAGTTTTATTGTATCAAGGAAAGATTCCAGATATATGAAAAATCAAGAAAGTACCCCCACGAAAGGGTAATAACTCTCAAGCTCTAGATCCTATAGAACAAGAAGCCCTTGAAATGT
>NW_007896519.1:0-519 GCF_000696425.1 Galeopterus variegatus
CCTCTACCAGGCAATGCCATTCCACATCTCTGATGTAATCAACATTATCAAAGTGGAATATGCCCTTCCAAACTTTATTAATATTTCAAAAGCCTCATTAGGCCAATTCCCTGTGATACTACCACCCTACCTTTGATGTACATTTATTGGATAGTGAGGAGGAAGATGGGACAGAAAAATAATTTTAATTAGTTCTTTGTTCAGGGAAGCCTGTTTTTGTTCTAAGATCTTTTTCTATAATGTTTTGAGTAGGTTATCAACAGATCCCTCTGTGCCCCAAAGTAAACTTAAAGTTAATGAATTAACCAAAATGAGGAAATAAACATTCTTTACTTGTAATTTCTCCATCCTCACTTTCGAGGCCATACCTGACCCTTAAAAACCGAATCTCCAATATACAAATTCAATTGCAGAAAAGGAACTAAGGAAGCCTCAGAATGGACTGGGGTGTCCTAAGACACCTTGAGTATGTAGTGCAGATGTTTATTGCCAGAATTACTGGGATAATTTTCTTCAACT
>NW_007896520.1:0-519 GCF_000696425.1 Galeopterus variegatus
CATGCATAATATCACCTCCAAAGTATACTATTCAAAAAAGGAATGAAACTTCCAGAATAGCAGAGTAAGAAGCTGTATGGAATATTGGCCAAACATTTAAACTGGTGAATACTATTTCTAAAAAATCACCCAAAGCATGTGAAAATTTTTCTAAGGTAATACAGTAAATGGAGAAATATTTACTCAAGAAAATGAATGAAACATCAACTAAATAAAACACTTATTCAGGGAATAATGTTAAATCTAAGTAAGACTAGTGAGTCTGTAGCATTTGAGCCAATGGCCCACTCCATTCCAACCCACAAACAAAATAATAGAGCAGTGATAACATCAGCAGAGAGAAACAGGGAAATAAATAACCACAAAGAGATCTGGGATCACAATCAAATCTAGAGGTCAGGAAAGCTGTGCACATGCATTAGGCTACGACTACTCAGGTGCAATCAGAGTAGGGCTTAAAACTTCCCAAACTTGATGGAAAAGATGGTTAATCTACAAATATTTTATATTTAGGTGATA
>NW_007896521.1:0-519 GCF_000696425.1 Galeopterus variegatus
TGGGGAGCAGATATCTCTTCAAGGTGACTTGTTCTCATTCACGATCACCAGATATGATGGGACAGCAGTGGGACATGGGGAGAGCTAATTGGATAAGGGAAAGTTCGTGTGTGTGTGTGTGTGTGTGCATCCAAAGTCTTTGGGAACTGTACGAATACTGTCTCAAGGTCACCTCTGTGTCTCAGGAAGAGGGTCCAAAGTTGCAAACCTCAGACACTATTAAAGCTCCTTGTCTACTAATGGACATTTTTAAGGCTGCTTGACCCCTATAGTAACCTTCACTTGAGTGCAGACCTGATAATTCTCTAGGAATCCTGCCACCCTTCCCCTTTATACACAGGATATACCTATCCGTATTGTCCTTCTAGGACATTTCCAGACACACGTCCCTTTAGAAGAGTGCACTATGGAAAGACTGTGTGATCTCACTGCAATGATACTTCTGGTATCTCATGCCACCACCTTTCTTATCTAATAAGAGACTATGTTGGTATGATAATATTAAATAGAAATGCTATC
>NW_007896522.1:0-519 GCF_000696425.1 Galeopterus variegatus
GTCGTTCTATTTTTCACTTTTAGGGGAACCTCCACACTTTTTTCCATACTGGCTGTACAAATATACATTACCACCAAAAGTTTTGAAGGGGTCTCTTTTCTCAACATCCTTGCCAACACCTGTTATCTTTTGGCTTTTTGATAATAATCATTCTAACAGGTGTGAGGCAATGTCTTATTGTGGCATTGATCTGCATTTTCCTGATGATTAGTGACTTTGAGCACCCTTTTGTATATACATGTTGGACATTTGTATATTTTCTTCAGAAAAAAGTTTATTCAGGTCCTTCATCCGTTGTTAATCAGGTTATTTGTCTTGTTTTGTTTTTTGTTATTGAGTTGTATGGGTTCCTTTTTATAAAAAATATTAACCTATTATTTGATATATGGTTTACAAATATTTTCTCCTATTCTGTAAGTTGTATTCCCATTTTGTTGATTATTTCCTTTGCTGTACAGACACTTTTTAGTTTGATGTAGTCCACTTGTTTATTTAGCCTTACTTGCCTGTGCTTTTTTT
>NW_007896523.1:0-519 GCF_000696425.1 Galeopterus variegatus
GTGGTATGATTGATTAATGATGTCTGTCTTGGGCCCTAGTTGTAGGAATAACAACACAATATCATACGTGAGTTATTTTCTGATATTAGTATAGCACATAACACATTCTCACAGTTTTTGGTAAATGATTTAATGAAAAAAAAGATGCAGGGATTAAGAAAGAAGAGCAGTAATATTATAAAAGACCAAAAGCAAATCTGAGTTAATGTTGGCCCAAGAGCATTAAGTTTCTTCATTCCTGTGGACAAGACTAGTTTGGAATCTGGAGAGGGCTGAATCAACATATTTTGGTTATGCAGGTACAGACCTTAAAATTGAAGTGCAAAGAATCTGTTCCTAACATTCTACTCCAAATAAAAGGAAGAACTATCATCACTAGCCAGTATCATACACTAAAACCAGAGATTTTGGGATGAAATGATAAAGCTTCTGGAAAATCTATTGAAGAGACAGATTTTTAGAATAATCAAAATAACATTTTCAGAGTCTCTGTAAAGCTAAACTGTTGCAGTTGTGGGA